>NC_092507.1:97077280-97377280 GCF_047511675.1 Marmota flaviventris
TGTTAGGGTTAGGATTTGTGTTATTGATTGGGTTAGATTTAGGGTTAGGTTTACATTTAGGGTTAGTTTTAGGATAAGGGTTCCGGTTCATCTTATGTTTAGGGTTAGGATTAGTTTTAGTGTTAGGGTTAGGGTTAGTGTTAGGTTTAGTTTTAGCATTAGGATTAGTGTTATGATTATGATTATGATTAGTGTTAGGGTTAGGTTTAGGGTTAGTGTTGGGTTCAGGAAAGGATTTAGTGTAAGTTTTAATGTTAGGGTTAAGTTTAGGTTTATTGTAACAAATAGGGATAGGGTTAGGCTTAGTTTTAGTGTTAGGGTTAGGGTTAGTGTTATGGTAAGGGTTGGTGTTAGAGTTTAGGTTAGGTATAGGGATAGTGTTAAAGTTGGGTTAGGTTTCAGGTTAGATTTAGGGTTATAATTAGGGTTAGGTTTCGGGTTAAGGTTAGGGTTAGCCTTAGGTTTAGGGTTAGTGTTAGGCTTAGTGTTAAGGTAGGGTTAGGTTTAATGTTAAGTTTCGGGTTACAGATAGGGTTAGGGTTAGTGTTAGGGTTAGGTTTATGGTTAGGATAAGGGTTACAGTAAGTGTTAGGTTAGGTTTAGAAGTAAGATTAGGCTTAGGGTTTGGGTTTGTGTTAGTGTTAGGTTTCAGTTAGGGTTAGTGTTAGAGTTATTGTTAGGGTTAGGGTTAGTGTTGGGTTAGTGTTAGTGTTAGTGTTATGGATAGGGTTTGTGTTAGGGTTAGTGTTGGGGTTAGAATTAGATTTATGATTAGTATTAGGCTTAGGGTTAGGGTTGGGGTTAGGGTTATTGTTAGGGTTCATGTTAGGGTTCGAGTTAGGGTTAGGGTTTGGGTTAGTTTTAGGGTTAGTATTAGTGGTTAGGTTAGGGTTAAGTTTAAATTTAGCAATACTGTTAAGTTTATGGATAAGTTTATATTTAGTGTTAAATTTAGGGTTAGTGTTAGGGTAAGTGTTATGTTTAGGGTTAGGTTTAGGGATAGGGTTAATGTTAGGGTTAGAATTTGGGTGAGGTTTCAGGTTTAGGATAGAGTTAGCCTTAGGTTTAAACTTAGTGTTTGGGTTAGTGTTAAGGTTAGGTTTAGGTTTAGTGTTAGTGTTAAAGTTAGGTTTATGGTTAGGTTAAGAGTTACAGTAAGTGTTATGTTAGGTTTAGAAGTAGGATTAGGGTTAGGTTTTGGGTTAGTGTTAGTTTTAGGTTTGAGATTGGGTTAGTGTTAGGGTTATTGTTAAGGTTAGTGTTAAGGTTAGGATTAGATTTAGGATTATTGTTAGACTTAGGGTTAGGGTTAGGGTTAGGATTGAAGTTAGTGTTAGGGTTAGTGTTCTTGTTAGGGTTAGGGTTAGTTTTAGGGTTAGTGTTAGTGTTAGTGTTAGGGTTTGGTTTAGGGATACTTCTACGTTTAGTGTTAGGGTTAAGGTTAGTGTTGGAGTTAGTGTATATATTTAGGGTTAGATTTAGTGATAGGTTTATGGTTATGGTTAGCCTTAGGATTAGGTTTAGGTTTATTGTTATTGTTAGCATTATGGTTAGGTTTAGGGTTAGTTTTAGGGATGGTGTGAGGATAAGTTTTAGTGTTAGGGTTATGTTTAGGTTTAGGTTCAGTATTAGGATTAGTGTTATATTTAGGGTTAGTTTTTAGTGGTTGGGTTAGGGTAAGCTTTAGGGTTAGGTTAAAGTTTAGGTTTAAGGTTTAGTATTAGGTTTAGGTTTAGATTTAGAGTTACAATTAGAGTTAGTGTTAGGGTTTTGTTTAAGGTTAGTTTTAGGGTTATTTAGGGTTTGGTTTATTGTTAGGGTTTGGGTTAAAATTTGTTTTAGGTTTAGAAATAGGTTTAGTGTTAGTTTTAGGGTTATGTTTAGGATTAGGGTAAGTGCTTGGATTGGTGTTAGTGTTAGGGTTTGCATTAGGGTTAGTGTTAGATTTTCTGCTAGGGTTAGATTTAGGTTAGTGTTAGTGTTAGAGTTCATTTTTGGATTAGGGTTAATGTTTGTTTTCGTGTTAGAGTTAAGGTTAAGTTTAGGGTTAGTGTTAAATTTAGGCTTAAGTTTCATCATAGTGTTATGGTTAGAGTTAGAGTTAGGATTAATGTTAGGTTAAGGTTAGTGTTAGTGTTAGATTTAGGGTTAGGTTTAGGAATATGTTTAGGGTTTGTTTTAGGGTTAGCATTAGGTTTATGGTTAGGATTAATTTATGGTTAGCATTAGGGTTTGAGTTAGGTTTAGGATTAGGTTTAGAGTTAGGATTATGTTTAGGGTTAGGGTTAGTGTTAGGGTTACATTTAGTGTTAGGGTACGCATTAGGCATAGGGTTAGTGTTAGGATTATGGTTAGAGTTTGAGTTAGGGTTAGGGACTGGGTTAGGGTTAGGGCTAGGTTTACTGTTAGGATCAGGGTTTGGGTTAGGGTTAGTGTTAGGTTTAGGGTTAGTGTTAAACTTTGTGTTAGTGTTAGTGATAGAGTTAGTTTTAAGATTAGGTTTATGGTTACGGTTAGTGTTAGGGTTAGTGTTAAGGGAAGGATTAGGGTTATGTTATGGTTAGGGTTAGTGTTAGGGTTAGGGTTAGGTTTCATGTTAGGGTTACGTTTCATGTTAGGGTTCGGTTTAGCATGATTTTTAGGGTTAAGGTTAGGTTTAGGTTTGGTGTCAGTGTTTGGGTTAGGGTTAGGGTTAAGGGAAGGATTAGGGTTATGTTTATGGTTAGGGTTAGTGTTAGGGTTAAGGTTAGGTTTAGGTTTGGTGTCAGTGTTTGGGTTAGGGTTAGGGTTAAGGTTAAGGATAGTGTTAGGGTTAGTGAAAGGTACAGAGTTAGTGTTAGTGTTAGTGTTTTTGTTAGAGTTATGCTTAGGTTTAGGGTTAGGTTTAGGGTTAGTGTTAGTGTTACATTTAGGTTTATGGTTAGTTTTAGTGTTAATGTTAGGGATAGTGTTAGTTTTAGTGTTAGGGTAAGGTTTAGGTTTAGTGTTAGGGTTACGGTTATGGTTAGGTTTAGGGTTAATATTAGTGATAGTGTTAGTGTTACGGTTAGATTTAGGGTTAGGTTTAGAGTTAGGGTTAGGTTTAGGGTTAGGTTTAGATTATATGTTAGTGTTAGAGTTTTGGTTACGGTTAGGGTAACTGTTAGGGTTTGCATAAAGTTTAGGGTTAGTGTTAAGTTTAGGGTTATGTTTTTGTATTGGGGTTAATGTTATGGTTAGTGTTAGGTTAGGTTTAAGGGTAGGATTAGAATTTTGGTTAGAATTACTGTTAGTGATAGGGTTTGGATAGGGTTAGTGTTATGGTTATTGGTTAGGGTGGGTTAGGGTTAGTGTTATGGTTAGGGTTACGGCTTGTGTTTGAGTTAGTGTATGAGTTGTGTTTAAGTTAAGGATTAGTGATAGGGTTAGGGTTAGTTTTACGTTCAGAATTTTGGTTAGGGTTAGGGCTACAGTTATTCTTAGGTTTAGAGTTATGATTAGTAATAGGGTTAGGGTTAGGGTTAGTGTTAGTGGTTGTGTTAGGGTTTCGGTTAGTGTTAATGTTAGGGTTAGGTTTAGGATTAGGGTTAGGATTAAGTTATGTTTAGCATTAGTGTTTGTGTTAGTGTTAGGATTAGGTTTAGTGTTGGGATTATGGTTAGGATTAGCGTTAGTGTAAGGGTTAGGGTTAGTGTTAGGCTTGAGGTTAAATTTAGGGTAAGTGTTAGGATTTTGGTTAGGGTTTGGTTAGGTTTAGGGTTAGTGATAGGGTTAGCATTAGTGCTAGGTTTAGAGTGAGTGTTAGGGTAAGCATTAGGTTTAGTGTTAGGGTTTGGGTTAGTTTTAGGGTTAGGGTTAGGGTTAGTGTTAGGTTTAGGGATAGGTTAGGTTTAGTGTTAGGGTTAAGGTTAGTTTTGGTGATATGATTAGGTAAGACATATTGTTTGTGTTAAGTTTAGCATTAAAGTTAGTGTTAGGGTTACAATTAAGCTTAGGGTTAGGGTTAGGATTAGGTTTAAGGTTAGTGTTAGGGTTGTGATAGGTTTAGGGATAGTGTTATGATTAGGGTTATTTTTTGTGTTATGGTTAAAGTTAGGGTTTGTGTTAGGTTAGGTTTATGGGTAGGATTAGGATTTTGTTTAGAATTACTGTTAGTGATAGGGTTTGGATAGGTATAGCATTGTGGTTAGGGTTAGGGTTGTGTAAAAGTTAGTGTTTGGGTTTGGATTACAATTTTTGTTAGGGTTACTGTTAGGGTTACCATTAAGATTACGATTAATGTTAGCGTTTGGGTCAGGGTTAGGGTTAGTGTTATGTTTAGAGTTAGGGATAAGGACGTGGTTAATGTTAGGGTTAGCATTACGTTTAGATTTAGGTTTAGTGTTAGGTTTCATGATAAGTTTAGGGTTAGGGTTAGGGTTAGTGTTAGGGTTAGGTTTAGGGATTGAGTTAAAATTAGGGTTAGAGTTATTTTTAGGGTAAGGGTTACAGTTAGGATTAGGTTAGGTTTAGGGTTAATGTTAGTGTTAAATTTTGTGTTAGGGTAAGTGTTAGGGTTAGTGTTAGTATTAGGTTTAGTGTGAGGGTTAGTGTTAGAATTAGGGTTTGGCTTAGGGTTAGTGTTAGGGTTAGGGTTAGGGTTAAGTTTAGGGTTACTGTTAGGGTTCAGGTAAGGGTTAGAATTAGGGTTAGGGTTAGTGTTAGTGTTGAAATTAGGGTTTGTGTTAGGGTTCGGGTTTGGGTGAATATTATTGTTAGGGTTAGGGTAAAGTTTAGGTTGGTGTTAGGGTTAGCTTTAGGGTTAATTACATTATTAGGTTTAGGGGGAAGTTTAGAGTTAGTGTTAGGATTAGGTATAGGTTTAGAGTTAGGGTTAGCATTATGGTAAGGGTTAGTATTATGGTTAGGGATATAGTTAGGTTTATGGTTAGTGTTAGTGTTAGGGTTATGGTTAGGGTTAGTTTTATGGTAAGGGTTAGGTTTAGGGTTGGATTTAGGGTTGGTGTCAGGGTTAGAATTAGGTTTAGGGTTAGTGTCAGGGTTAATGTTAGGTTTAGTGTTAGGGTTAGTGTTAGGGTTAAGATTAGTTAGTTTTAGGGTTACGGTTAGGGTTAGTTTTTGTGTAAGTTTTAGGGTTAGGGTTAGGTTTAGTGTTCGTGTTTGTTTTAGGAATAAGAACAGGGTTAATTATTGTGTTAGTGTTAGAGATAGGTTTAGACTTAGTGTCATGGTTTCAGTTAGGTTTATGGTTAGTGTTATGGTTATGGTTAGGGTTAGGGTTAAGGTTAGTGTTGGGGTAAGGGTTAGGGTTAGGTTTTGGGCTGGTGTTATGTTTAGGTTTAGGGTTTGAGTTAGGATTGGGTTTTGAGTTATTGTGAGGGTTGGGGTGACAGTTAGAATTAGGTTAGGTTTAGGGTTAATGTTAGGGTTAAATTTTGTGTTAGGTTTAGTGGTCAGATTAGGGTTAGGATTAGGTTTATGGTGAGGGTTAGTGTTAGAATTAGGGTTAGGTTTAGGGTTAGTTTTAGGGTTAGGGTTAGAGTTAAGTTTAGGGTTACTGTTAGGGTTAATATTAGGGTTAGAATTAGGGTTAGGATTAGTGTTTGTGTTTGAATTAAGGTTTTTGTTAGGGTTTGGGTTTGGCTGAATGTTAATGTTAGGATAAGGTTTAGGGTTAGGTTTGTGTTAGGTTTAGGTTTAGGGTTGATTTAAGTATTAGGTCTATGGGGAAGGTTAGAGTTAGTGTTATGGTTATAAGTTTAGAGTTAGTGTTAGGGATAGGATTATGGAAAGGTTTAGTGTTATGGTTAGAGATATGGTTAGGTTTTTGGTTAGTGTTATGGTTAGGGTTAGTGTTACAGTAAGGTTTAGGTTTAGGGTTAGTGTTAGGATTAGGGTTAGTTAGAGTTTGGGTTTGGGTTTGTGTAAGTGTTAGGGTTAGGGTTAGTTTTAGGGTTACTTATAGATTAGGGTTATATTTAGGGTTAGAATTAGGTTTAGGATTAGTGTTAGGGTTATGATTAGATTTAGAATTACAATTAATGTTAGTTTTAGGTTTCGGGGTAGAGTTAGGATTAGTTTTAGTATTAGAGTTAGGTTATGGTTAGGGTTAGGGTTACTGTTAGTTTTGGGGTTATGTTTTGGGTGAGAATTAGTGATAGGATTAAGATTGGGGTTAGTTTTATTGTTAAATTTAGGTTTAGGATTAGGTTTATTTTAGGGTTGGTGTTAGTGTTAGTGTTAGGGTTAGTGTTAAGTTTAGTGTTAGGGTTATGTTTAAACTTAGGGTTCATGTTAGAGTCAGGTTTATTGTTTGCATTAGGATTAGTGTTAGCTTTAGGGGTATGGTTATTTTTAGGTTTGGGTTTAGGGTTAGGTTTAGGGGTAGTGTTAGGATTAGTTTTAGAGTTAGGTATAGGGTTAAGTTTAAAGTTCGTGTTAGGGTTATGTTTAGGGTTAGATTTAGTGTTGGAGTTAGAATTAGTGTTTGTGTTAGGGTTAGGGTTAGGGTGAATGTTAGGTTTGGTGTTAGGATTAGAATGAGGGATAGGGTTTGGGTGAGGTTTGGTGTTAGTGTTTGTGTTAGGGTTAGGGTTAGGATTTATTATACTGTTAGGGATAGGGATAGGTTTAGAGTAAATTTTAGGGTTAGGGATAGGTTTAGGTTTAGTGTTATGATTAGTGTTAGGGTTAAGACTAGTGTTAGTGTTTAGATTAGTGTTAGGGTTTGGGGTAAAGATTAGTGATACAGTTAGGTTTAGGATTAAGGTTAGTTTTATGATAAGGTTTAGTGGTAGGGTTATGGTTAGGTTTAGGGTTAGGGGTTTTCTTATGGTTAGGGTTACGGTTAGGGTTAGGATTATGGTTACTGTTAGGTGTAGGGTTAGGGTTAGGGTTAGTGTTATGTTTAGCATTAGGTTTAAGTTTAGAATTAGTGTTAGGGTTAGCTTTAGGTTTAGGGTTAAAGTTAGAGTTAGGGTGAATTTTAGGGTTATTTTTAGGTTTAGGGTTAGTTTTAGGGTTAGGTTTAGGTTACTGTTAGGGTTAGTGTTAGTGTTAGGGTTGGGGTTAGGGTTTGTGTTAGGGTTAAGGTTTGTGTTAAAGTTAGGTTTAAGGTAAGTGTTAGGTTACATTTAAGGTACAATTAGGGTTAAGGTTAGGATTAGTGTTGTGTTAAGGTTAGGGATAATGTTAGGTTTAGTGTTTGTGTTAGGGTTACCATTAGGTTTAGGATTTGTCATAGGGTTATGTTTAGGATTAGATTTAGTGTTAGTGTTATGTTAGGGTTAGGATTAAAGTTAAAGTTAGGGTGAGGGTTATGTTTAGTGTTAGTGTTAGAGTTAGGGTCAGGGTTATGTTTAGCAATAGTGTTATGGTTAGTGGATGTTTATGTTTAGCAGTAGTGTTAGGATTAGGGACGTTTAGGGTTACGGTTAAAGTTAGGCTTAGGTTTAGTGTTAGGCTTTGAGTTACCATTAGGTTTAGGGTTAGTGTTAGGGTTAGGATTAGGGTTAGTTTTAGGCTTAGTGTTAGGGTTAGGTTTAGTATAAAGGTTAGGCTAAAGTTCGGATTAGGGTTAGGCTTAGAGTTAGTGTTAGTGTTAGTGTTAGGGTTAGGATTAGTGTTAGGGTTAGTGTAAGGTTTAGGTTTAGAGTTAGTGTTAGGGTTAGGGTTAGAGTTTGTGATAGGGTTAAGTTTAGGATTCATTTAGGGTTAGGGTTAGGGTGAGTGTTAGGCTTAGGGTTAGGTTTAGGGTTAAGTTTAGGTTTAGTGTTAGTGATTAGATTAGTGTTAGGTTTAGGATTATGGATAGTGTTAGGGTTATGGATAGGTTTAAGATTAATGTTAGGCGTAGGGAGATGGTTAGTGTTATGGTTAAGGTTAGGGTTCGGTTTAGGTTTAGTGTTAGGGTTAGTTGCCACGTTAGGATTAGTGATAGAGTTAGGGTTAGAGTTAGGGTTAGTTTAAGTTTATGGTTAGCTTTAGGGTTAGGGTTAGTGTAACTGTTAGTTTAGTGTTAGAATTAGTGTTATCATTAGAGTTAGGGTTAGGCTTAGAATTTGGGTTTGGTTTAGTGATAGGTTTAGGGATATTTTTAGCGTTAGTGTTAGTGATATTGTTAGAGTAGGGGTTAGGTTTAGTGTTAGGGTTATTGGTAGGATTATTATTAGATTTAGTGTTAGACATAGGGTTAAGTTTCATGTTAGGGTTAATGTTAGGGTTAAGGTAGGATTAGGGTTCATGTTAGGATTAGGGATAGTGTTATGTTTACAGTTAGTGTTAGGGTTAATGTTAGGGTTTATGTTAGGGATAGGTTTACCGTGAGTGTTAGGGTTAGGGTCAGGTTTAGGTTTGGTGTTAGTGTTTGGGTTAGGGTTAAAATAAGTGTTAAAGATAGTGTTAGGGTTAGTGATAGGTTAAAGTTAGTTTTAGGATTAGGGTTATGGTTAGTGTTAGCCTAAGGGTTAGGGTTAGGGTTAGAATTAGGATTAATGATGGTGTTAGGGTTTGGATCTGTGTTAGTTTAAATTTAGGGTTGGATTTAGGTTTTGGGTTAGTGTTAGGTTTAGTGTTAGGGTTAGGGTTAGAGTTTTTAGAGTTAGAGTTATGATTTAAGTTAAGTTTAAGGTTAGGGCTAGTGTTAGGTTTAGGGTTTCCTTTAGTATTATTGTTAGGGTTAGATTTAGGTTTAGGTTTAGGGTTGGGTTAGGGTTAGGGTTATGGTTCAGGTTTGTGTAAGGGTTAGAGTAAGGGTGATGGTTAGGTTTTAAATTAGGCTTAGGGTTAGGGTTAGTGTTATATTCAGGGTTAAGATTAAGGATAGGCTTAGTGCTAGGGTTAGCATTAGGGTTAGGTTTAGGGTTAGTGTTAGGGTTAGCATGAGGCTTAGTGTTAGGATTAGTTTTAGGTTTACTGTTACTGTTAGGGTTAGTGTTAGTGTTAGGCATATGATTAAATTTAGGTTTGGTGTTATATTAAGGTTATTGTTAGGTTTAGGTTTAGGTTTATTGTTCAAGTTAGGGTAAGGTTTAGGGTTAGGGTTATTGTTAGTGTTAGGGTTAGGCTGTGGGTTACAGTGAGGTTTAGGGTTAGGGTTAGGGTTAGTGTTAGGGTTAGGCTTTGGGCTAAATTTAGGGTTAGGGTTAGGGTTAGTGATAGGGTTAGTGTTAGAGTTAGAGTTATTATTAGGGTTAGATTTACAGTTAAAATCATGTTAGGGTTAAGATTAGTTGTAGGGTTAGGGTTAGGGTTAGTTTTAGTGTTAGGTTTAGGGTTAGTTTTGTGTTAAGATTAGGGTTAGGGTTAGTGTTAGGATTAGTGTTAAAGTTAGAGTTTGCATTATGGTTTGTCTTAGGGTTAGTTTTAGTGTTATGGTTAGTTTTAGTGTTAGGGTTAGTGTTAGTGTTAGGATTAATATTATTGATTGGGTTAGGGTTAGGTTTAGATTTACGTTTAGAATTAGTGTTAGGATTCTGGTTTGTCTTAGGGTTAGGGTTAGGGTCAATTTTAGTGATAGGTTTAGGGTTAGTGTTAAGGTTAGTTTTGGGGTTAGGATTAGTGTTATGATTATGATTAGTGTTATAGTTAGAGTTAGGTTTTGTGTTGGGTTCAGGAAAGTGTTTAGGATAAGTGTTAATGTTAGAGTTAAGTTTAGGTTTAGTGTAACAAATAGAGATAGGGTTAGGCTTAGGGTTCGTGTTAGAGTTAGGGGTACATTTAGGGTTAGTGTTATGTTAAGGGTTATATTAAGTGTTAGGGTTAGTTTAAGAGTTAGATTTAGTGTTATGTTTAGGGTTAGATTTAGTTAAATTTTAGGGTCAGTGATAGGAATAGGTTTGGAGTTAGGGTTATTGTTATTGTTAGGGTTAGGGTTAGGGTTAGTGATAGGGTTAGGGTTAGGATTTGTGTTAGTTAAGGGTTAGGGATATGGTTATGTTAAGTTTAGAATTATGGTTTAGGTTAGGGTTTGTCTTTGGTATATGCTTAGTGTTTACGTTAGGTTTAGGGTTACTGTTAGTGTTAGGTTAGGTTTAGAGTTATGGTTAGGGATAGGGTTTGTTTTATTATTAGTGTGAGGTTAGGATTGGGATTACAGTTAGGTTTAGCATTAGGGTTAGGGTTAAGTCCAGAGTTAGGTTTAAGTTTATGATTAGGTTTAGTGTTAGGGTTTTGGTTAGGTTTAGGCTTAGTGTTAAATTTGGGTTAGGTTTAGGGTTAGTGTTAGGATTTGTGTTAAGGTAGGGTTAGGTTAAGTGTTAAGGTTTGGGTTTCAGTTAGGTGTATGGTTAGTGTTAGGATTAGGTATATGGTTAGGTTAAGGGTTACAGTAAGTGTTAGGTTAGGTTTAGTTGTAGGATTAGGGTTAGGGTTTGGGTTAGTGTTAGTGTTAGGTTTGACTTAGGTTTAGTGTTAGTGTTAGTGTTAGGATATGGTTAGTGTTAGTGTTAGTGTTAGAGTTAGGGTTTGTGTTAGGGTTAGGGTAAGGGTTTGTGTTAGGGTTAGGGTTAGGGTTATTTTTAGGGTTATTGTTAGTATGAGGGTTAGGTTTAGGTTTAGCAATAGTGTTAAAGTTAGGGATATGTTTATGTTTAGTCTTAGGGCTAGGGTTAGTGTTAAGGATAGTGTTATGTTTAGAGTTAGGTTTAGGGATAGGGTTAATGTTAGGGTTAGCATTAGCATTAGGTTTCGGGATAAGGATAGGGTTAGCCTTACGGTTAGGGTTTGTGTTATTGTTAGTGTTAAGATTAGGGTTAGGTTTAGTGTTAGGGTTCTAGTTACGGATAGGGTTAGGATTAGTGTTAGGGTTAGGTTTATGGTTAGGTTAAGGGTTACAGTAAGTGTTAAATTAGGTTTACAAGTAGGATTAGGGTTAAGGTTCAGGTTAGTGTTAGTGTTAGGTTTGACTTAGGGTTAATGTTAGGGTTAGTTTAAGAGATAAGTTTAGGGTTAGGGTTAGGTTTAGTGTTAAGAGTAGTGTTAGGGCTAGGGTTAGGTTTTGCGTTAGGTTTAGAGATAGGTTAAAAGGTAGTGTTAAGGTTAGGTTTAGTGTTTTGGATGGGTTTATGTAAAGAATTAGGTTTAGATTTAGGGTTATGGTTAGTTTTAGTATTAGTATAAAGGTTAGGGTTAGGATGAGGGTTAGGGTTTGTGTTAAGTTTAGAGTTAGGTTTCAGGGTTGTGTTAGGATAGTTTTAGGGTTAGAGTTAGGGTTATGAATAAGATTCACTTTAGTTTTTGGGTTAGGGTTAGTGTTAGGTTTAGGGTTAGGTTTATGTTTAGTGATAGTGTTAGTTTTGGGATTAGGTTTTGTGTTAGGATATGGGTTAATGTTAGTGTTAGTGTTAGGATATGGGTTAGGGTTAGTGTTAGTGTTAGTGATAGGCTTTGGTTTAGGGTTATGATTAAGTAAGTGTTAGGGTTAGTGTTAGGTTAGGTTTAGGGTTATGGTTTGGGTTAAGGTTTATTTTCGGGTTAGGGTTAGGGTTACGGATAGGGATAGGGTTAGGGTTAGTGTTAGGGTTAGGGTTAGAATTAGTGATAGGTTTAGTGTTAGGTTTAGGGTTAGTGTTAGGGTTATGGTTATGGTAGGGTTAGACTTCTGGTTAGGGTTAGGGTTACCATAAGGTTTAGAGTTAGTGTTAGGGTTAAGGTTAAAATTTGAGCTAGCCTTAGGGTTATTGTTAGGGTTAGGGTTAGGCTTAGTGTTAGAATTAGTTTAGGGTTAGGTTTAGGCTAAGGGTTTTTGTTAGGGTTAGATTTAGGGTTAGAGTTAGGGTTTGGGTTAGGTTTACGGTTAAGGTAAGTTTTAGGGTTACAGGTAGAATTAGGGTTAGAGTTATGGTTAGGGTTAAATTAGGGTTAGAGTTAGGGTTATGCTAAGTTAGGGTTAGGGTTATGTTAGGGTTAGGGTTAGGGTTAGTGTTTGTGTTAGGTTTATGGTTAGGGTTAGGGTTAGTGTACAGTTAGGGTTTGATTAAGGTTAGGGTTAGTTTTATGGTTAGTGTTGGGTTATGTGTTAGGTTTAGAGTTAGTATTATGTTATTGTTAGGGTTAGGGTTAAGGTAAGTGTTAGGGTTAGAGTTATGGATAGGTTTAGGGTTTGTGTTATTTTTGGAGATCGGGTTAGGTTTAAGATTGTGGTTAGCATTAGGATTATCCCTAACCATAACATTAACCCTAGCACTAACATTAACCCAAATCCTAACACTAACACTAACCCTAACCTATGGGTAACCATGAAACTAACCCTAACCCTAAACCTGTGCCTCACTTTAATCCTCTAACTAACCATAACCCAAAACGTATATCTAACTTTATCCCTAGCACAAACCATAAACATAACACTTACCCTAACACAATTCATAACTCTAACCCTAATGCTAACCCTAACACTAACGCTAACCTTAATCTTTATCCTAACTCTAAAACTAACCCTAAACATTACCTAAACTCTTACTCTAAATATAATGCAAAAACTAAACCTAACCATAACCCTAAATATAATCCTAAAAATAACCCTAAACCTAACCCTAAGCCTAACTGTAACTTTAACCCTAACACTAATCCTAAACCAAAGAGTAACCCTAATTTGTTCTGAATCATAAACCTAACCCTAACTAGAACCCTAAACTTCACACTCACCCTAAGACTAACACTAACCCCAAACCTAATCTTAATCCTTAAAATAACACTTACCCAAAACGTAACACTAAGACTAAACCTAATATTAAACATAAACCTAACCTTATTTCTAAACCTAACACTAACCTTAACCCTAACCATAACTCTATCTGTAACCCTAATGTAACCTTCATCCTAACCCTATCAAAAACCCTAACCAAAACCCTAACCCTTACCCTAACATAACCCTAACACTAAACCATACATAACTCTAACCCTAATCCTAACTATAAACCTAACACTAATTCAAACCCAAATATTAACAATAACCCTTACCCCAAACCTAACCCTATACTAACCCTAACCCTAACCTCACCCTAAAATTAACACTAACCTTAACCCTAACTATACCCTAACCCTGACACTAACCTTATCCATAAACCTAACACTAACCATAACCCTAAAACTAACACTAACCCTCAATGTAACCCGAATACTAACCATAAAACTATCTCTAACCCTAACCCTAACACAAACCCTAACCTTAACCCTAATGCTATCAAAAACATTAACCCTAATGCTAACACTAATTCTAACACTAACCCTAATTCTAAAACTAACCCTAAGAATAACCCTAATGCTAAATGTAAACCTAATGTTGATCTTTACTGTAACCCTAATGCTAAAATTAACACTTACCTAAACATGACACTAACCCTAAACCTAACAATATCCCTTACCATAACCATAAAGTGAATCCCAACCCTAACCCTCACCCTAACTCTAATCCTAATGAAACCCTAACCCTAACCCTAATTCTAACACAAACCCTAACCCAAACCAAAACCCTAAACCTAACCTAACCCTTACCTAACCCTAAACCTAAATCTTACCCGAAACCTAAACCTAACCTGCTCCCAAACCCTAACGCTAATTCTAATACTAACTCTGATTCCAATGCTAACATTAACCCTAAACCTAACTATAAACCAAACCCAAACACTAATGCTAACCCTAACTATAACTGTAACCTTAACACTGACCCTAAGACTAACCCTAATCCTGAGACGAAACCTAGCACTAACCCTTACCCTAATCTACCTTTAACCATAACCCTAACACTAACAGTTAACATAATCCTAAACCTAACCCTTACCCTAAACGTAACCCTAAACATAACCCTAACCCTAACACTAACATAACACTAACATGAACCCTAACCCTAAACCTAACTCTAACCCTCACCCTAAACCAAACCCTAACACTAACTCTAACCCTATCCCTAACACAAACCCTAACCCTAATCCTAACACAAAAACAACCCTAACACTAACACTCTCCATAACACTAACCCTAACCATAACCCTAACACTAACCCTAAATTAAATACTAAACTTAACCTAATGCTAACACTAAAAATAATCACAACCCTAATCATAACCCTAAAGCAACTGGTCAACCTGATACTAGACCTGAATCTCACCCCAACCCTAACCTTAAACCTAACACTAACCCTAACCCAAACACTAAAACGAAACCTAACCTTAATCCTAAATATAACACTAACCCTAACCCTAATCCTAACACTAACCCTACACTAACATTAACCCTAACACTAAATATAACCCTAACCCTAAACCCAACACTAACACTAACCCTAACCCCAACCCTAAATCTAAACCTTACACAAACAATATCCTTAATCCTAATACAAACCATAAGTTGAACCCTAACCCTAATGTAAACCAAACTCTAACCCTAACCCTAACACTAGTCTTAAACCTAACGTTATTGTAATACTAACACTAACCCTAATCCTAACCCTAACACTAAACTAACCCTAAACCTAAACCTAACACTAAATATAAATAAATAAACCTAAACATAAAACTAATCCTAACACTAACCCTAACCCTAAAAATAAACCTAAACCTAAACCTTACACAAACCCTAACCTTAATCCTAATATGAACCATAAATCTAACCCTAAACCTAATCTAACCCAAACCCTATCTCTAACTCTAGCACTAATCTTAACCCTAACACTTACCCTAACCCTAACACTAACCTGATCCTTAAATCTAACTTTAACCCTAATCCTAAACTTTATCATAACCCTAACCATAACCCTAAGTGTAACCCCAACACAAACCCTAATGCTAAAGCTAACACTAACCTAAAAGCTAACCCTAACACTAATCCTAACCGCAAATCTAAAACTAATACTAACTCTAACCTTAACTCAAACCCTAAACCGAAATTTTACCCTAACCCTAACCATAACACTAACACTAACCATAACCCTAATGCTAACACAAACCTAACCCTAACCCTAACTCTAACCCCAACTCTAACCCTAACCCTAACCCTAAAACTAACACTAAATCTAAGCCTACAACTAACTCTAACAACAACCCTAATCTTAAGCCTAACTCTAACCCTCACCCTAATTCTAACCATAAGGTATCCCTAAACATACCCTAATTTTAACACTAATCTTAAACCTAACTATACCCCTAATCCTAACCCTAACACTAACCCTAAACCTAACCCTAACTTTAAATCTAAAGCTGACACTAATCCAACCTTAACCCTAACATGAAACTTAAAATTAACCCTAAACCTAACCTAAACATAACATTAACCCTAACCCTAACCCTATATTGAACCCTAACACTAACGTAACCATAACCATAACCCTAATCCTAACTGTAACCAGAATATTAAACATAATCCTAACAATAATCCTAAAACAAATCCTAACCCTAACTACAACACTAACCATAAACCTGACCCTAACACTAACCCTAACCGTAACCCTACACTTACACTAATTTTATCATAACCCTAACGAAAACATAACCCTTACCATAAACCTTAACACGTACCCAAGCCCAAACCCTAAAACTAACCTTAACACTAACCCTAAACATAATCCAAACCTTAACACTATCCCTAACCCTAAACCTAACCCTAATCTTAACCCTATCTCTAACCATAACTCTAACCCTATTCGTAACGTATCACTAACATTAACCCTATCTCTTTCCCTAAAACTAAACCCAACCTGGAACTAACCCTAGCAATAACCCTAACCTCAACCTAACCCTAAACCTAAATCTAATCCTAACACTAACCTTAGCCCTCACTCTCACACTAACCCTAAAACTAACCCTAACACAAACCCTAAAACTAACCCTTACACAAACCCTAATCCTGACAGTAATGTGAAATCAAACACTAACCTTAACCTAACCCTAAACCTAAATCTAATCCTAACACTAATCTTAGCCCTAACTCTAACACTAATCCTAAACCTAGCCCTAACACAAACCCTAAAACTAACCCTTACACAAAACCTAATCCTAACAGTAATGTGAAATCAAACACTAACCTTAATCCTAAACCTAAACCTAAACCTAATCCTAACAATAACCTTAAACCTAACTCTAAACCTAACCCTTACACTTACTCTAACCCTAAAACTAACCCTAACCTAAAACTAACCCTAAGCCTCACCATAACCCTAACTCTAACCATCACACTAATTCTAACTCTAATTCTACACTAACTTTAAACCTAAATCTAACACTAAACCAAAACTAATCCTGAACCTAACCATAACCCTAAACATAACACTAGCCATAACCATAAACCTAACCCTAAAACTAACGATAACACTAAACCTAAACCTAACCATAACATGAATCCTAACCATAACTGTAAACCTTACACTAATCCTAACCCTAAAATTAACAGTAACACTAACCCTAACCCTGACCCTAACCCTAACCCTAAAACTAATCATAACCCTAACACTAAACTAAACCTAACCCTAAACCTAACCCTAACACTAACCCTAAAGCTAACCTAACCCTAACCCTAACCATAAACATAATGTTACCCTAACCCTAACCCTAACCATAAACCTAACTCAAACCCTATAGCAAACATAACCCTAACCATAACCTAACACTAACCCTAACCCTTACCTAAATGTAACCCTAACCCTAACAAAAACACTAACCCTAACACTAACCCTAATGCTAATTTAACACTACCCCTAACCCCAACACTAACCTTGTCACTATCCCTAACCCTAACCCTAACACTAGCACTAACATTAATGTTAACCCTAACCCTAACACTATACCTATTCTAACCGTAACTGTAAAACTAACCCTAACCCTAAACTTACACCTAACACTAACCCTCTTCCTAAACATAATCCTATCTGTAATACTAACCCTAACTCTAACACGAACAAAAACCAAAACCTAAGTATAACACTAACACAAACAATAAACCTAAATATAACCATAACCCTAAATGCAACACTAATCCTAACCGTAACACTAACACTAAACCTACCTTTTAACACTAACCCTTACAGTAAACCTAAACCTAAATCTAACTTTAACACTAGAACTACCCCTAACGCTAATCCTACAACTAACCCTAATTGTTACCCTGGTTCTTACATTACCTGTTGCCCTAACATTAGCCCTAACACTAACACAAAATCTAGTCCTAATCCGAGCCCTACACACAGCTTTAACCCTAACCCTAACCCTACCCCTAACACTAGCTCTAACACTATCCTTAACCCTAAGCAAAACGCTAATCCTAATGGTTACCCTAGACCTATCCTTCATCCTCAGCCTAATCAAAACTCTCACCATATTAATAGTCTTAACCCTAGCCCTCATTCTAGCTTGAACCCTATCCCAAACTTTAACCCTTATCCTGACCCTTATTCTGACCATAACACTAACCTAGGTCTAAACATGACCCTAATGCTAGACCAAACCATAATGCTAGCCCTACCAGTAAACTTATACCTAAATCAGAACCTATCACTAGCCATAGACCTAAACCTAATCCTTAATTTAGACTTAACTCTAGCTCGAGACCTAAAGAAAAACCTAGCCTTAGCCCTAACAATAACCCTTAACGTAACACAAAGTCTAACATTACTCCTAGACATAAACCTAGTCCCAATTCTGGCTTTAACCTTAACTCTAAATCTAACCTGAACAATGACCCTGCCTTTAACACTAAACCTAACTCTAAACCTGACCCTAACCAAAAACCTAAACCTAACACTAGACATAGTCATAACCCTAACCCTAAAACTAGCCCTAATCATAATCCTAGTTCTTACATTACCCATAGCCCTAACTCTATGCCTTAACCTAACTCAAAACCTAGAGCAAATTATAGGCCTAAATCTAGCTCTAAGCATAACACCAATCCTAACCCTAGCTCTAACCCTAACGCTGAACCTTACCCTAGCCTTAGTATTAAACCTTATTCAAAGCCTAAAATAATATAAATATAAATATAAACTTATATCTATACCTTACTCTAAACCCTAACCCTAGCCCTAACCCTGAACTTAACCCTATCCCTAAACCAAGCTCTAAAACTACACCTTACCTAATCCTACACCTGACTCTATTGATAACCCTAGCCTTAACCCTAACTGTAACACGAATCTTAACCAGAAAATTAACAATAGACCTAACCCTAAAACAAACACTCGCCATAACCCTATCCCTAGCTCAAAACCTAAACTGTACCATAAACCTAAACATAACTGTAGCCTTAACATTAACACTGAAACTAAATCTAACCATAAACCCAAACCTAAACCTACATCTAACCATATCCATTACCCTAAACCTTATCCTAACACTAACACTAACCCTAGCCCTAATCCTAAACTTAAAACTAGACTTCAACTTAGCTCTAACCCCACCCATTACCCTAACCATAACCATAAAGTTCATGATAACCCTATCCCTAACCCTAAATCTACTCTAACCCTAACTGAAAACCTAAGCCTAGACCAAACCATAAACCTAACCCTTGCCATAGTCCTAACTCTAGCTCAAACTCTAATAATTATGCTAAACTTAACACTAACCCTAGTCCTAAACGTACACCTAACCCTAACCCTAACCCAACATCTAAACCTGTCCATTACCTTAACCCTAAAGGTAAACCTAATCCTAACCCTAGACCTAATCCTAAACCTAACCTTATCCTTAGCACTAATCCTAGCTCAAACCCTAACCCATACCCTAAACCTAACCCTAGCCTTTACCCTAAACCTAACCCTAAATCTAGCCCTGATCTTAAACATAACCCTAGCTTTAAACCTATCTCTAAACCTATCCATTACCCTAATGATAACCATAAACCTAATGCTTACCCTAGGCCTAACCCTAACCCTATCCATTACCCTAAATCTAACATTGAGCCCTAAACCTAACCTGAAGCCTAAACCTAACCTTATCCATACCCTAACCCTAACTCAAACCTAATGCTAATTTGAGCCATAACCCTAAACCTCAACCTAACCCAAACAAAAAACCTGACTCTGACTATAATAATACCCCTAGCTCTCAACTTCAACCTCACTCTAAACCTAACTCTGAAACTAGATTTAGCCATAAATCTTACCCGAAAACTATCCCTAACCATAACCCTAGACCTGATATTAGCCCTAGCCCTAAATCTTGCCATAACCCTAAAACAAACGGTAGCCCTCATCCTTGCCCTAAACCTAGCCTCGATCTTAACCCAAACCCTAACTCTAGCCCTATCCTTAATTTTGTCCCTTGCCCTAATTCTAAACCTTTTTATAACCCCATACCTTCCCCCAAATCTAATCCTAACTCTCACTCTAGACTTAACCATTACACTAATCTTAGACATGATCCTAGCCCTAATTTAGCCCTCACCCTAACACTAGTTACTAAGAATAACTCTAACTCTCACCCTAGGCCTATTCCTAGATATAACCCTATCCCTTACCATAACCCTAACTCTTGTCCTATCCTTAGCCCTAACACTAGCCCTAGCCCTAACACTAGAACTAACCATAACTCTAAGTCCAAACATAACTCTAAGCCTAAACCTCACACTAACACTATCCCTAACACTAACACTAATCCTAAAACTATCCCTAATCTAGTTCAAGACTTAAAACAAAACTGAAATGGAAATCAAACAGGGTTCATGCTACCTGCATGAAACTTCACACACTCAATCAATTCGCTGTCACCATGCTCTGGTTTGTTCCTTGTGAAAGTACCTTAAGCTGAAGAATTTTTTTAAAAAAAGCATTTATCCAAGAGCTCTTTAGGAGAAAACAGGGGATATAGGCATGTACTGAAACACCTTCCCCAATTATTGGTCAGAATTTTTGATACTGGGCAGGATTCATCTGTTACCTTTCCCTACTAGGCAACGCTAATTTGGTGCTTCTATACTCAAGCTACATAAACAGGAATGGCTTAGTTTTAGGATTTGGGTTAAGGCTAGGGTTAGAACTAATGTTTTGGTTAGAGTTAGTTTTGTTCAAATTCCTTTGATACTGGTCAGAATTCATCTTTTACCTAGCATTAACATGTTTCTCAGTTTGGGCCTTCTCAGTTCAAGTTTCACTGTCAGGAACAGTGTGTGTTTTAGGTTTCACTTAATCTTGACTTCTATGTGTTAGGGTTAGTTTTAGGGTTAGGGATATGTGTCAGTTTTGTTTTAGGGCTAGGGCTAGGTTTAGGGCTGGATTTTGAATTAGTGTTAGGGTTAGGGATAGTGTTAGGGTGAAGTTTATTCTTAGGGTTAGGGTTAGATTTAGAGTTAGAGTGAGATTCAGGGTTAGGATTAGGGCTAGTGTTTGTGTTTCAGTAAGGGATAGGGTTAGAACTAGGGGAACGGCTAGGGCAAGAGTTAGATTTAGATTTAGGACTAGGCTTAGGGTTAAGGTCAGGGTTAAAGCTAAATTATGGCTAGGAGTAGGGCTAGGGTTAGTGTTAGGGTTAGTCCTAGGGGTAGGGCTAGGTTTAGGATTAGCATTGAAGTTAGAATAAACTTTAGGGGAATGGGTGGGGTTATAGTTAGCTTTAGGGCTAGGGTGAGGGTTAGAATTAGGATTATGGCTGTGGTTAGTGTATTGGTTATGATTTAGGCTAGGTTTAGGTATACGGTTTCTGTTAGGTTCAGGGCTAGAACTAGGGCTAGGGCTAAAGTCAAGTCTAGGGTTATGATTAAGGATAGTTCTAGAGTTAGGTTATGGCTAGGTCTAGTGTCAGAGCTATGTTTATGGTAAGGGTCAGGTTTAGTGTAATGGATGTTAGATTTAGGGTTATAGTTAGTGTTAGGGTATGGATTTGGGCTAGTCTTAGGTTTAGGTTTAGTGTAAGGCTTAATGTTTCAGCTAGGGTTAGGGCTATGGTGAGGTTTAGGTTTATGGTTAGGTCTTGGGATATATTTATGTTTAGGGTTAAGTTTAGTGTAAGGGATAGGGTTACAATTAGGTTTAGGGTTAAGGTTAGGGTAATTGAAAGGGTTAGAAATAAACTTTGAGCTAGGATTAAGTTTAGGATAAGAGCTAGGGTTAGTGTTATTGTTTAGGATAGGGCTAGGGTAATTTTTAGGGTAAGGGTTTGGCTTTGAGCTAGGGTTAGGTCAAAGGCAAGGGTTAGTGTTAGGGTTAGTGTTAGGGCAGGGTTAGGGTTAGGGTTATACTTAGGTCTATGTTTAGGCCTAGGCTAGGTTTGGTGTTAGGTTTAGGGCTAGGGTTAGGACTATGGTTAGGGTTAGCGCTACTGTTAGGGTTAAGATTAGGGTTAAAATAGTTTTAGGGCTAGGGTTATGTATAGGGCTAATATTAGGGTTAGTTTTATGTCTAGGTCTAGTGTTAGGACTAGGTTTTGGGATAGGATCAGGTTTAGAGATAGGTTAATATTAGGGTCAGGGTCAGTCTTCCAATTAGGATAAGAGTTAGGTTTAGAGGAAAATTAGGACTAGTGTTAGGTCTCAGGGTAGGGTAAGTTTTTAGTTTAGGTTAAGAATTATTGTTATGGCTAAAGCTAGGATTTTGTTTAGGTGTAGGGCTAGAATTATAGCTATATTTAGGATTAGTTTTGGGTCTAGATCTAGTGTTAGGCTTAGGTATAAATTTAGGCTTATCGGTAGGGCTAATGTTAGGGTTTGGTTTATAGTTAGGGTCAGATTTAGACCTAGGGTTACTGTTAGGATAAGAATAAGGGTCATAGTTATGGTTAGAACTAGAATGAGAACTAGGGTTAGGACTAGAAATACTGTTAGTGTTTAAGTTAGGCTAAGAATTAGGGTTAGGACTAGGGTTAGCATTTAGTTTAGGTTTTGGCTTAGGGTAAGGGATAGGGTTAGAGGTAGGGTTAGGGCTCAGGTTAGGGTTAGGGTTAGAGTTAGGGCTAGTGTTAATGTTAATATTAGAGTTTAAGTTTGGTTCAGGACTAGAAATAAAGGTAGGATTTGTGTTAGGGTTAGGGCTAGGGTTATGAAAATGATGAATGTACGAACTAGGGTTGTGATTAGGGCTAGTTTTAGGGTTAGGGTTAAGGCTAGGTCTGGTGTTAGTGTTAAATTAAGGTTAGGGTGATGTTTAGAGCTAGAATTAGTTTTAGGATCCGTTTTAGGTTCAGGAATATTTTTAGAGTTAGGGTTAGGGCTATGTGTACGTTTATGGTTTGGTTTAGATTAAGGTTTAGGTTTAAGGATATGGCTTGGTTTTGTTTTAAGACTAGGGCTAGGGTTATGGCAAGTTTTAGGAATAGGTTTATTGTTAGAGCTGGTGTTAGGTTTTGGTTTAGAATATTGGTTATGTTAAATTTAGTGTTAGTTTTAAAATCAGAGTTAGGTTTAGATCCAGGTTGGGCTAGGGCTAAGGATAGAACTAGGAATAGGCCTAAAGAAAGAGTTAGAGTTAGTCTTAAGGCTGCTTTTAGAGTCAGGATAGGACTAAATTAGGGGTAGTGCTAGGCTTATTGCAAGAGTTAGGCCTAGGGTTAGGGCAAGGGTGACGGTTATGTTTAAGATTATGGTTATGTTTAGGGTAAGGGATGGGGTTATATCTAGGTTTGGAACTAGGGCGAGTGTTAAAATTAGGGTTAAATATCTGGTTATGGTTCAGGTTAGGATTAAGTCTAGGTTTAGGGCTAGGATTAGGCCTAGGTTTAATTTCAGGTCCAGCTTTACAGTTAAAGATAGTTTTAGAGTTAAATTAGATGTAGTGTAAGTGTTAGGTTTAGGTTTAGGGTCAGGTTTAGAGCTAAGGGTATTGATTGGGTCAGGGTCGTGATTAGTGTTTGGGATAGGTTAAGGTTTAAATTTAGGAGTCAAATTAGAAGGGGGTTAGGATTAGGGTAACAATATAGTTAGGTTTAAGTTTCAAGTTAGGTTCAGGGTAATGGATAGGGTTAGGATTAGGGATATTGTAAGGTTTAGGCCTAGGGTTAGCATTAGGGTTAGGATTATAGTTAGGGTCATGGATAGGGTTAGAGCTAGGGTTAGAGCTAAGTTTATGGTTATTATTAGTGCTAGGTTTATGGTTACAGTTTCTGTTAGGGTTAAAGCTCGGTTCAGTGCTCAGATTAGGCTAGGTTTTGGGTAAAGTTAGGGCTAGTGTTAGAGTTATTGCTAATGTAAGTACTAGGGTTACAATTAGGGCAAGTTTTAGGGTTAGGGTTAAGGTTAGGGCTAGGTCTAGTGTTATGTTTAGGGTTATGTTTAAGGTGATGTTTAAAGCTAGGGTTAGTGTTAGTGTCAGAATAAGGGTTAGGGTTAGTTTTAGGATTCTGCTTAAAACTAGAATTAGGGCTAGGGATATGACAAGATGTAGGGTTAGGGTTTGGTTCAGGTTAAGGGTTAGGGTTAGGGTTAAGTTAGAGTTAGGGCGAGTTTTAGAAGTAGCATTCGGGTTAGGGTCATGGTTAGTGTTCGGTTTAGGCTTAGGCTTTGCATTAGGGTTAGATTTAGAGTTAAGGTTAGATCTAGGGTTAGTGGTAAGGCTAATGAAATGGCTAGGGTTAGGCCTAGGGTTAGGGCTAGGTTTAGAGTTCCAGCAAAGGATAGGTTTAGAGCTAGTTTTAGGGCTAGGGAATGAGTTAGACTTAGTTTTAGGTCTAGTGTTAAGGTTAGGGTTAGGGATAGGGATAAGTTAGGTCTAAGATTAGGGGTATGATTGGTTTAAGTTAGGCTTAGTTTTAAGTTTACAGTTATGATTAAGGCTATGTTTAGTGCTAATATGGGCTAGGATTTGGGTTCAGGTTAAGGCTAGGATTAAATCTAGGGCTAATGTCAGGTCTAGGTTTATGGTTATGGATAGTTTTAGGGTTAGGTTTTGGCTAAGTCTAATGTAAGGATTAGGTTTAGGGTAAGAGTCAGGCTAGAGCTAGGGAAATTATTAGGGTCAGGGTCATGTTTAGGGTTTCTTTAAGTTTGAGTTTAGCGTTAGGACTCAAATTAGCATTAGTGTTATGGTTTGGTTAATGATAGGGTTAGATTCAGGGTTTAGGTTAATTTTAGGGTAATTGATAGGGTTGGGGTTAGTGATAAGTTTAGGGTTAGGCCTAGGGTTAGCATTAGGGAAAGAGTTATGTTTAGGGTAATGGATACAGTTAGAGTTAAGTTTAGGGTTAGGGTTATGGTTAGGATTAGGTCTTGATATATGGTTAGGCCTAGAATTAGCATTAGGTTAAGGGTTATGATTAGGGTATGGATACAGTTAGAGCTAAGGTTATAGCTAGACTTATGGTTAGGATTAGGTATTGAGTTAGTGTTAGGGTATGTGTTAAAACTAGGGTTAGGTTTAGTGTTATATTTAGTGTAAGAGTTAGGTTCTGAGCTATGATTAGGGTTAGAGCAAGGGTTAGGTTCAGGGTTATGTTTAGGGTTAGAATTATGGTAAGTATAGGTTTAGGGTTAGGATAGGGGAATGGATATAATTAAGTTTAGGGTTAGGGTTAGAGTAATAAATATTGTTAGATGTAGGTTTAGGGTTAGGGAGAGAGCTAGATTCAAGTTAAGGGTTAGGGTTAGGTCTATGGTTATGTTTAGGTTTATGGTAAGGGTTAGGGTTTGATTTATGGTTAGGGCTATAGTGAGTAATAGTTTAGGGTTAGGTCTAGGGTTAGTTTTCTGTGTAGGGTTAGGACTATGGTTAGGGTTAGGGTAATGGGTAAGTTGAGAGCTAGGTTTAGGGCATGTGTTAAGGTTAAGATTAGAACTAGGTTTAGGGTTAGATTCAGGAATAGATCTAAGATTATGTTTATAGTAAGGGTTAGGTTTTGAGCTAGAGTTAGGATTAAGGCGAGGGTTAGGTTTGAGTTAGGGATAGGGTTAGGGTTAGGGTTGTGCTTAGAGCTAGGTTAAAGCCTAGGATTAGCTCTAGGTTTTGTGTAAAGGTTTAGGCCTAGGGTTAAAGCTGAGAGTATTGTAAGACCTAGGATTATGGTTATGGTTAGTTTTAGGGTTAGGGTTATGCCAAGATCTAGTGTTAGGTTTAGATTTTCAGTTAGGTTCAGCTTTAGAAGTAGGTTTACTGTTAAAGGCAGAGTCAGTGTTTGGGTTAGAGTTCAAGTTAGGGTTACAGCCAGAATTAGGAGTAGGTTTAGGTCTTAGGGTAGGGTTAGTGATTGTGTTAGGATAAGGGTTATTGTTAGGCCTAGGACTAGGTTTATTTATTTATTTATTTATTTATTTATTTTTATTTTTTGTTGAGGGCTATAGTTAAGGCTAGATTTAGGGTTAAATTTAGGTCCATGTGTACTGTAAGGTTTTAGTCTATTGTTAGGGTCTGGATTAGAACTAGGGTTTGTGTTAGGGTCAAGATAAGAGTAAGGGTTAGCGTTCGGGTTTGGAATAGGATTAGAACCAAAATGAGGGCTAGGGTAAGGACTATTAATAAGGTTAGAGTTTTGGTTAGCCTAAGTATTAGGCATAGGTCTAGAGATACCATTAGGTTTAGGGTTATTCATGGGATAACAGATAGCCTTAGAGCTAGGGTTAGGGCTAGAGTTAGGGTTAGGGTTAAATCTAGGATTAGGGCTCAGATTAGGGCTACATTTTATGTTAGGGTTAAAGCTAATGTTAGGGCAATGGCTAATGTAAGAACTAGGGTTACAATGAGGGTTAGTTTTAGGGTTAGGGTTAGGGGTAGGTCTAGTGTTAGGGGTAGGTTTAAGGTTAGGGTGATATTTAGAGCTAGGGTTATTGTTAGGATATGAGTGAGGGTCAGGGTTAGAGTTAAGCCTCGAATTAGAACTAGGTTTACTTTTAGTTTTCAGTTTAAGGTTAGGAGGGTGTTTAGAGCTAGGGTGAGTGTTAGGATATGAGTCAGGGTCAGGGTTAGATTTAAGGTTATTGGTAGGACTCAAATTAAGGCTATGGTTAGGTCTAGGTGTAGTTTTAGGTTTTGGTTTAAGTTAAGGTTTCTGGTTAGGGCTATTGCTCAGTTTGTTTTACTACTAGGGTTAGTGTTAGGGCTAGTTTTGCAATTAACCTTGGGGTTAGGGATAGTTTTAGTGTTAGGCTTAGGCTTAGGGTTAGGGTTAGATTTTGAGTTAGGGTTAGATCTAGGGTTAGGGCTAGGAGTAAGGATATGGTAATGGGTAGGGCTTGCGTTAGTGTTATTGTAATGGATAGGCTTAGAACTAGGGATCGTGATAGTGTGAGAGTTACAGTTAGTCTTAGGGCTAGGATTAAGGTTAGGTTTAGATATAAGTTAGCGGTACAGCAGTGTTAGGGTTTGCTCTAGGTTGAGGGTCAGTTTTAGACTTAGGGTTTGTGTTAGGTTCAGAATAAGGGTCAGGGTTAGAATAAGGGTTTGGGATAGGATTACAGCTAGAATGAGGGCTAGGGTAAGGACTATTATTAGGGTTTAGATTTTGTTTAGCCTAAGGATTAGGGATAGGTCTAGGTTTACCAGTAGGGTTAGGGTTTCACTTAGGGTAAGGGAGAGAGTTAGAGCTAGGGTTAGGGGTAGAGTTAGGGTGGGGTTAGGGTTAAAGTTAGATTTAGGGTTCAGATTAGGGTTAGTTTTGTGTTAGGGCAATTGCTAATATAAGAACTAGAGTTACAATTAGGGTTAGTTTTAGGGTTAGGGTTAAGGGTAGAGGTAGTTTTAGATTTAGGGTTAAGTTTAAGGTTAGGGTGATATTTAGAGCTAGGGTTAGTTTTAGGATATGAGTCAGGGTCAAGGTTAGGGTTAGGATTCAAATAAGGGCTAAGGTTACTGTTAAGTTTTGGTTAAGTTTAGGATGGTGTTTCGAACTATGGTGAGTTTAGCATATGAATCAGTGTCAGGTATACTTTTAAGGTTAGGGTTAGGACTCTAATTAAGGCTATGGTTAGGTCTAGGTGTAGTGTTAGGGTTTGCTTTATGTTAGGTTTAGGGATAGGGCTATTGCTCAGTTTTGTTTTACTGCTAGTTGTAGGGTTATGGCTAGTTTTATGATTAGTGTTAGGATTAGGTTTAGTGTTAGTGTGAGTCTTAGGCTTAGGTTTAGGGCTATGACTAAGGATTGGACAAGGGTTAGGGCTAGGGTTAGGGTTATTTCAAGGGCTAGGATTAGAACTAGTGATAGGTCTAGTGTGAGAATTATTGTTAGTCTTAGGGCTAAGGTTAGTATTAGGTTAAGAGATAGGGCTAAATTAGGGCTAGGATTAGGTCTATGGTTAGTGTTGAGTTTAAGTATAGAATTAGGGTTAGATTTAGGATTTAGTTTAGGGTAAGATAGGTTAGTTTTAGAGGTAGGGTAATGTTTAGAATAAGGGTTAGGATTAGGGTTATGATTAAGGCTAGGTTTAGGGCTAGGATGAGGGCTAGTGTTTGTTTTAGGGTTAGGGCTAGGATTAGGAGTATGGCTAATTTTAAGTCTAGAATTATGTCTAAAGATAGTTTTAGAGTTAGGATTATGGGTATGTCTAGTGTAAGGTTTAGGTTTAGAGTTAGGATTAGGTTTAGGGCTAGGGGTTTTATTAAGATGAAGGTCTCAGGGTTTGGAATAGATTAAGGCTTAAATTTAGAGATTGAATTAGCATTAGGGTAAGGGTTTGGTTAGAATTAAGGTTTTAGGCTTAGAATTAGGGTTCATGTTAGTTTTAGGGAAATGGATAGGGATAGGATTAGAGATAGGATTAAGTTTAGGCCTAGGGTTAGCATTAGAATTAGGGTTATTTATATGGTAATATTTAGGGTTAGGCCTAGTTTTATGGTTATGATTAGGGCTAGGGCTAAAGTTAGGTTTAGGGTTAGGGTTAAAGCTCTTGTTAGGGCTCGGATTATGGCTAGGATTTGGGGTAAGTTAATGCTAGGGTTAGGATTATGGCTAATATAAGTAAAAGGATTATAATTAGGGCTAATTTTAGGGTTAAAATTAGAGCTAGGTTTAGTGCTAGATTTAGTGTTATGATTAGGGTGATGTTTAGAGCTAGGATTAGTGTTAATGTCAGAGTCAGTGTCAGGGTTAGTTTTAGGGTTCTGCTTAAAAATCGATTTAGGGCTATTGTTAGGGGTAGGTGTATGGTTAGGGTTTGGTTTAGTTTAATGGTTAGAGATAGAGCTTATGGATCGGTTTAGTTTTAGGGCTAGGGCTAGTATTAGGGATAGTTTTAGGATTAGTGTTAGGGTTAGGGCTAGTGTTAGGGTTAGGCTTAGGCTGCAGGTCAGTGTTAGATTTAGAGATAGATTATGATCTAAGTTTAGTGCTTGGGGTATGGATAGGACAAGGTTTAAGACTAAGTTTAGGTCTAGGTTTAGGGTTATGTTAAGGGATAGGGTTAGAAGTAGTGATAGAGCTAGTGTGAGGGTTAGATTTATTTTTAAGTCTAGGGTTACGGTTAGGTTTAAAGATAAGGTAAAATTAGGGCTAAGATTATGGCTAGGGTTTGTATTGGGGTTAAAGCTAGGTTTAGGGTTAGGGTTAGGATTAATTTAGGTTCAGGGCTAGGATAAGCGCTTGGGTTTTAGTTAGGATTAGGACTAGGATTAGGGCTAGGGCTAATGTCAGGTGAAGGGTTACGGTTGTGGAGAGGACAGTTTTAGGATTAGGTTAATGGCTAGGTCTAGTTTAAGGGTTAGGTTTAGCGTTAAGGTTCAGGTTTAGAACAAGGGGAATTATTAGGTTGCGGAACGGTTAGAGTTTGGTTGAGGTTAGGGCTTAGTTTTAGGGCTCAAATAAGCATTAGGCTCAGCTTTTGGGTAATGATAGGTTTTGTTCAGGGTTCAGGTTAGGTTTTCGGTGATTGATAGGATTAGGTTTAGCAATAGGGTTTTTGTTAGGCCTTGGGTTAGCATTAAGGTAAGGGTAATGGTTAGGATAATGGATAGAGTTAGAGCTAAGCTTAGGGCTAGGGTTATGGTCAGGAATAGGTCTTGAGTTAGGGTTAAAGTTAGGGTTAGAACTAGGGTTAATTTGGGGGTTATGTTTAGCATAAGGGTTAGGTTTTGAGCTAGGGTTAGGGCTAGGGCGAGGGTTAGGTTTAGAGTTAGGTCTTGGGATAAAATTAGAGTATGGTTACGTTTAGGATTGGATTAGGGCTAGCATCATCATTAGGGGTAGGGTTAGGGTTAGAGTAATGGATACGTAGGCATATGGTTATGGTTAGTGTTAGATTAAAGTTTAGGGTTAGGGTTAGGGCTATGGTTATTTTTAGGTTCATGGTAAGGGTTAGGGGTTGAGCTAGAGTTAGGTCTATGATGAGTGTTAGGTTTAGGGTTAGGTCTAGTGTTAGTTTTCTGGTTAGGTTTAGGGTTAGGATTAGGCCTAGGGTTACCAATAAGTTTATGGTTAGTTTTAGGGTAATGGGTATGTTTAGAGCTAGGTTTAGGGCTAGGGTTAAGTTTAGGATTAGGACTAGTGTTAGTGGTATATTTAGTGATAGGAGTAGGTTTATGTTTAGGATAAGGGTTAGGCTTTGATGTAGGGTTAGGACTAATCACGTGTTAGATTATGGTTAGAGTTAGGGTTATGGTTAAGCCTAGGATTAGCTCTCAGTTTTGTGTTAGTTTAGGCCTAGGGTTAGGGCTGTGGTTAATTTAAGAGGTAGGGTTATCTTTAGGGCTAGTTTAAGGGTTAGGGTTATGGCTAGGTCTAGTGTTAGGTTTAGATTTTTGGTTAGGGTCAGGTTTAGAGGTATGTTACTCTTATAGGGAGGGTCTATGTTGGGGTTAGAGTTAGGGTTTCAGCCAGAATTAGAACTAGGTTTAGGTCTAAGGGTAGGGTTAGTGTTTGTGTTAGGTTAAGTGTTGCTTAAGTACTAGGGATGTTTTTGTTTCAGTCTAGGGCTAAAGTTAAGGCTAGATTTAGGATTTGGTTTAGGTCTATGTCTAGTGTTATGGTTTAGTCTAAGGTTAGGGCCAAGTTTATACCTAGGGTTAGTGTTAGGGTCAAAATTATGGTCAGGTTAAATTGGGGTTTGGAATATGGTTAGAGCTAGAGTGAGGGTAGGGTTATGACTATTAATAGAGTTAGGGCTTTGGTTAGCTTAAGGATGAGGGATAGGTCTAAGGTTACCATTAGGGTTAAGGTTTTGCTTTAGGTAAGGGATAGGCTTAAAGCTAGGTTTAGGGCTAGAGTTATGGTTAGGGTTAGGGTTAAATCTAAGTTTAGGGCTCAGATTAGGACTAATTTTTGTGTTACAGTTAGGGCTAGTGTTATTGCAATGGATTATGTAAGAGCTATGTTACAATTAGGGTTGGGGTAGGGGTTGATCTAGTGTTAGGGGTTGGTTTAATGTCAGTTTAATATTTATAGCTAGGTTAGTATTAGGATAAGATTCAGAGACAGTGTTAGTTTTAGGGTTAGTGTTAGAACTCAAATAAGTGCTAATATTACTGTTAGGGTTCAGTGTAATGCGAGGGTGGTCTTTAGAGCTAGGGTGACTGTTAGGATATGAGTCAGTGTCAGAGTTAGTTTAAAAGTTAGGATTATTACTCGAATTATGGCTAGAGTTACTGTTGGGGTTTGGTTTAAGTTTAGGCTGGTGTTTAGAGCTAGGATGAGTATTAGGATATGATTAGAGGTCAGGGTTAGTTTAAGGTTATTGTTGGACTTCAATTAGGTTTAGGGTTAGGTCTAGGTGTATGTTAGGGTTTGGTTTAAGTTAAGGTTTAAGGTTAGGACTTTTGCTTAGTTTTTTTTTTTTTTTTTAGAAAGAGAAAGAGAGAGAGAGGGAGAGAGAGAGAGAGAGAGAGAGAGAGAGAGAGAGAGAGAGAGACAGAGAGACAGAGAGAGAGAGAGAGAATTTTAAAATATTTTTATTTTTATTTTTTTTAGTGTTTGGTGGACACAACATCTTTTTTTCTTTAATTATATTTTTATTGTTGCTGAGGATCAAACCCAGCACTCTGTGCATGCCAGGCCAATGCACTACTGCTTGAGGCACATCCTTAGCACTTATTGCTCATTTTTGTTTTAATCCTAGGTTTAGGGTTAGGGTCAGTTATATAATTGGTGTTAGGATTAGGACTAGTGTTTGTGTTAGGCTTAGGCTTAGGTTTAGGTTAAGTCTTAGAATTAGGGTTAGATCTAGAGTTAGTGCTAGGTGTAAAGATAGGGCAAGGGTTATGGCTAGGTTTAGGGTTATGTTAAATAATAGGGATAGAAGTAGGGATAAGGCTAGGGCGAGAGTTAGAGTTAGTCTTAGGGCTAGGGTTATGGTTAGTTTTGGGGATAGGGCTAAATCAGGGCGAGAATTAGAACTAGGGTTAATGTTCAGCTTAGGCTTAGGATTAGGGCTAGATTTAGAGTGAAGTTTAGGGTGAGGGAGGTGTTATAGCTAGGTTTAGAGGTAGAGTGAGGGTTACAATTAGAATTAGGCCTAGGGTTAGAGTTAGGGTTATGATTAAGGCTAGGTTTAGGGCTAGGATCAGGGCTAGGGTTTGTTGTAGGGTTAGGTCTAGAATTAGGGCTAGAGATAATGTCAAGTCTAGTGTTACAGTTAGAAGTAGATTTAGGATTAGGTCTATGTCTTAGTATAGTCTAAGTGTTAAGTTTAGATAAGGGTCAGTTTTTGAGCTAGGCAAAGTTTTAGGTTCAGGGTCAGGGTTATGGTTTGTATTAGTTTAAAATTTAGGGATAATGCTCAAATGAGCATTAGGGTTAGAGTTAGGTTTTGGGTAATGAATAGGGTTAGATTTAGGGTTCATTTTAGGTTTAGGGTAATGGAGAGATTTAGGATTTGTGATAGGGTTAGGGTTAGGCCTAGGGTTATCATTAGGTATAGAGTTATCATAAGGGTAATGTATAGGTTTAGGGTTAGGGTTAGGGGTAGGGATAAGGCTAAGATTATGTTTAGAACAAAGGTTAGGCTTTGAGCTATGCTTAGGTCTAAGGTGAGGGTTAGGCTTAGGGTTAGGGCTAGGTTTAGGGTTAGGGTTATACTTAAGGTAGGTTTGGGCCTTGGATTTGGGCTAGGGATAGGGTTATGGAAAGGGATAGGGTTAGAACTAGGGATAGGTATAGGCCAAGAGTTAGAGTGAATCTTAGGGCTAGGGTTAGTGTTAGGGTTTGGAGATAGGGCTGAATTAGTGCTAGAATTAGGGCTAGGTTTATTGTTTGGCTTAAACCTAGACTTAGGGTTAGTGTTAGGTTTAAGTTTAGTTTAAAAGATGGCATTATAGCAAGGTATAGAAGTAGGGTGAGGCTTACAATTTGGGTGAGGCATAGGGATAGGGTTAGGGTTATGATTAAAGCTAGGTGTAGGGCTAGGATGAGGGCTAAAGTTTGTTTTGGGTTTAGGACTAGCATTAGGGCTAGGGCTAATTTCAGGTCCAGAATTATGGTTAAAGTTAGTTTTAGGGTTAGGATTATGGCTTCATCTTGGGTAAGGGTTAGGTGTAGTGTTATGTTCAAGTTTAGAGCTAGGGGTTTTATTAGGGTAAAGTTGAGAGTTAGGGTTTGGGATTGGTTAAGGTTTTAATTGAGGGCTTGAATTAGTGTTAGTGTTAGGGTTGGGGTAATGATAGGATTAAGTTTTGGTTCACGTTAGGTTCAGTGTAATAGATTGGGTTAAGATTAGGGTTCATGCCTAGGGTTAGAATTAGGATTATGATTTTGGTTATGGTAATGTATAGAGTTAGAGATCGGTTTAGGGCTAGGTTTATGTTTACGAATAGGGCTAGGGTTAAAGCTAGGATTAGGGCTAAGTTTTGGATTAAGTTAGGGATAGGTTTATGGTTATGGCTAATATAAGTTCTAGGGCAATGTTTAGGGCTAGTTTTAGGGTTTTAGACTAGAGTTAGTGTTAGGGTTAGGTTTAGGGTTAGGGTGATATTTAGAGCTAGTAGTGTTAGTGTCAGTGTTATGTTCATGGTTAGTTTAAGGGTTCAGCTTACAAGTCATATTATGGCTAGGGTTAGGGCTAGGTTTAAGGTTAGGTTTTGGTTTAGGTTAAAGATTAATGTTATAGTTATAGCTAGGTTTTGTTCTAGTGCTAGGGCTAGGGTTAGGGCTAATTTTAAAATTAGTGTTTTGGTTTAGTCTCGTGTTAGGTTTTGGCTTAGTCTTCAGGTTAGGGCTCAATTTAGAGTTAGATTTTATCTAAGGTTAGAGCTAGGGCAAAGGATAGGGCAAGGGTTAGGGATAGGGTTAGGGTTATGGTAAGTGATGGGGATAGAACAAGTTAGGGGTCTAATTTGAGAGTTAGAGTTAGTCTTAGGGCTAGTGTTAGGCATAGGGCTAAATTAGGGCTAAGATTAGGGCTAGGATTAGTGTCAGTGTTAGGCCTAGAGTTTGGGTTGGGATTGTAATTAAAGCTATGTTTAGGGCTAGGATAAGGTCTAGGGTTTGTGTTAGGGTTAGGGCTAGAATTATGGCTAGGGCTAATATCAGGTAGAGGGTTACTTTTAGGGATATTATTAGGGAAAATTTTATGGCTAGGTGTATTGTAAAGGTTAGGTATAGGGTAAGAGTCAGGTTTAGTGCTAGGGAAATTATTAGGGACAGGGTCAGTGTTAAAGCTTAGTTTAGGTTTGAGTTTAGGGTTATGGCTCAAATTAGAGTTAGGTTTAGGGTTAACATAAAAATAGGATTAGGTTTTGGATTCAGGTTAGGTTTAGGGTAATTGATAGTTTTGGGGATAGTGATATGATAGTCTTAGGGTTAGCATTAGGATAAGGGTTTTGTTTAGGGTAATGGATACAATTAGAGTTAAGGCTAGGGCAAGGGTTATGGTTAGAATTAGGTGTTGGATTAGGGTTAAGGTGAGGGTTAGGATTAAGGCTAGGTTTACAGCTCAGATGAGGGTTTGTGTTAGGGCTAGGGCTAGGATTAAGGCTAGGGCTAATGTCAGGTCTTGCATTACAATTAAGGGTAGTTGTAGGGTTTGATTTTGAATTGGTGTACTGTAAGGTTAAGTTTTAGAGTAAAGGACAGATTTAGTGCTAGGTATATTATTACAATCAGGATCAGGATTGGGGATTCGTTTTGTTTAAGGTTTAGGGTTAAGGCTCAAATTAGCATTAGGTTTAGAGTAATGGATATTGTTAGGGTTGGGGTTCAGGTTAGGTTTAGGGTTTTGAATAGCCTTAGGGATACCTATACTGTTAGGTTTAGTACTATTGTTAGCATTTGGGTTAGGCTTAAGTTTAGGGTAAAAGACAGGATTACAGCTAGGTTTAGGGCTATATTTATGGTTAGAAATATGGCTAGTGTTAGGGTTAGGGTTAGGGTTATGGTTAAGCCTAGGGTTAGGGTTAGTTTTAGGGTAGTGTTATGGTTGGAGCTATATTTAGGGCTAGGGTGAAGGTTTGGCTTAGAGCAGGTCTAGGGTAAATATTAGGGTTAGAGCTATGTTTAGCAATAGGGTTAGGATTAGAGATATGGTAATGGATAGATTTAGAGCTAGGGTTTGGGCAATGGTTACAGTTAAAATTAGGGTTAAAGTTAGGGTTAGGATTGGGGCTATTGTTAAGGTTTATGGTTAGGACTAGGTCTCAATATAGAGGTAGTCTTAGGGTTAGAGTTACTTTATTCAAATATCTTTGATACAATCCAGGATTCATCTTTAACAAACCTTAATCTGTTTCCCAGGTTTAGGCCTTTTGGTTCAAAGGTTTGGTGTCCAGAACAGTTAATATTTTCATTTTACTTCATTTTGACCTATATGAGTAAATGTAAATTGACCTGGAAATCAAACAGGATTTATGCTAGCTGATTGAAACTGCATACACACCCTCAATTCTTTGTGGAGACACTCTGGTAAGTTTCATGTGAGTGTAGGCCTAAGCTGAAGCATGTTAATCAACTTTATCTGAGAGACCTTTAGGAGAAAGCAGGGAATATGTATGCAGTGAAATTCCTCCCATAATTATTTTCAGACTTGTTTGATACTGAGTAGGATTCATTATTTAGCTTGCCCCACAAAACTCTCCAAATGTGAGACTTCTAGGATCAATGATTCTCTAATGAGGTTGGGGTTAGTGTTAGGATTTTGGTTAGGGCTAGGTTTAGATGTAGTGTTAGGGTTAGCATAAGTTTTGTACAAATTTATTTGATACTTCTAAGGAGTCATCTTTTACCTAGCCTTAATATGCTCCTCAGGTTTGAGCCTTCTCATTTCAATGGTTCGCTAACAGGGACACTCTGTTTTTAAGGTTTCACTACTTATTGACCTATATAGGTAAATTAAATGGAGGTTTAACTAAAGTCAGGTTGGTGCTAGCTGCTTGAAACTTCAAACACTGAATCAGTTCCCTGTGGGAAGTCTCTGGTTTGTTCCTTGTAACAGAAGCCGTAAGTTGAAAATGGTAAAAACAACTTTATCTGAGAGCCCTATAGCAGAAAACCGAGAAATATGAATGAACTGAAATACAACCTCAATTATTTGGTCATATATATTTGATACTGCATAGGATTCATCTGATAGCTTAGTCCACTATTTTCCCCAAGTTTGGGACTTCTAGGATCAACAGTTTTTCAAACAGGTTAGGGTTTGTATTAAGGATAGTGATAGGGCTAGTGTTAGAGCTAGTATTAGGGTTAGATATAGTTTTTTTTCAAATTTCTTTGATACTGGACAGGATTCATTTTTTTTTCTATTCATATTATAATCCACATGTTTGGGCCTCCTAGGTTCAATGTTTCACTGTAAAGAACAATTTGTATGTTAAAGTTTCAGTTTATTTTGTACTATACAGGTAAATTGAAATGGAGCTGAAAATCAAACAGCATTGGTGCTAGCTACTTGAAACTTCACACTCCATCAATTCTCTGTGAGCAATCTCTAGTTTGTACTTGTGACAGTAGGCCTAAGCTGCAGCATGTAAAAACAACTTTATTCAAGAGTTCCTTAGGAGATAACAGGGAAATATGCATGTATTGATATACTCCATCAACTTTTTGGACAGAATTACTTGATACTCTGCAGCATTCATCCCTTAGCTTTCCCCCATAGGCTGCCCAAGTTTGGGAATTCTATGGTCAAAGGTTTCATAAAAACGTTAGGGTTAGGGGAAGAGCTAGGTTTAGAGCTAGTTGTAGAGTTAGAGTTAGTTTTATTCATACATCTTTGATACATGGAAGGATTTATGTTTTAGCTAGGTTTACTCTGTTCCTCAGGTTTAGGCCTTCTCCGTTCACAGGTTCTCTGTAAGGAAAATTTTGTATTTTAAGATTTCACTTCATTTTTACTTATAAGGGAAAATTAATGGAGTTAACAATCAAACAGGGTTTGTGCTAGCTGCTTGAAACATCACACACTCCATCAGTTCTCTGTAGGGACTCTGGTATGTTCCTTGTGAAAGTAGGCCTAAGCTTAAGCATGCAAAAAAAAAAAAAAAAAAAAAAAAAAAAAAAAAAAAAAAAACTAAATCTGAGAGCCGTTTAGGAGAAAACAGGAAAATATGCATGTACTGAAATACCTCCCATAATTATTTGATCAGATTTGTTTGATGTTTCATAGGATTCATCACTTAGCTTGCCCCCCAAGGCTACCCAAAGGTGGGAATTCTCACCTCAAGGGTTCATTAATCAGGATAGGGTTAATGTTAGGTTTAGGGTTAGGGATAGGGCTAGGGTTAGTGGTAATGGTAGGGTGAGAGTTAGTTTTGTTCAAATTTCTTTGATACTGGGCAGAAGTCCTCTTTTATCTAGCCTTAGTATGATCCCAAGGTTTGTTCTTCTAAATTCAATGGTTAATTATCATGAACAAATTGTATTTTAAGATTTCACTTCATTTTGTCAGCTATGGGTAAATGTAAATGGAGGTGGAAATCAAACAGGAAGCCTTTCCCCTAAACCTACCCATAAACATAGCCCTAATCCTAGGCCTAAGCCTAACACTAAGCCTACACCTATTTCTAGCACTAATTTAGCCTGAACCCTAACCAAAACTCTAGCCTTAAGACTTATTCCAACTCTTGCCATAGCCCTATTTCTAGTTCAAACCCTATCCTTTACTATAACCCAAACACTAGCCCTAATCTTAGCTCTAACACTAGACTTAGCCCTAACCCTAGAATAAACCATAAGTTTAAATTTACTCCTAAGCCTAAACTTACCCTATCAGTAGCAATAACACTAATGCTAATCATAAAACTACCCTTAACTTTAGCTTTAGACCTAAAACAAAACCGAGCTTTAGGACTAACACTAACCCTTAACCTAAACCAAATCCTAACCCTACATCTAGCCCTAAGCCTACCCTCTTTGAGCCCTATCCCTAACCATAAAACAAACCGTGACCCTGACTGAAATCCTAACACTAACCCTAGTTAAAAACTTCACCCTAAACCTAAACATAATCATAAAATAGATTCAGTCCAAAATATAACCATAAAACTAGCACTAATTGTAATCTTCGTTCTTACGTTAGCCATAACTCTAAGAAGAGCCCTAATGTAACATAAAACATAGCCCTAATCCAAGACCCAACACTAGCTTTAACCCTAATTCTAACCCTAAACCCAGCTGTAACCCTTACCCTAAACCTAACCCTATTATTAATCCTTGCACTAAACCTAAACCTCACCCTACCCCTAGCCCTGATTCTAACCATAAACCTAGCCATAACCCAAGCTCTAACCCTATCCAGTACCCAAACTCTAAACAAACCTTAATGCTAATCCTTAGCCTGACCTTAGCACTATAATTAAAGAAAACCTATCCATTACCCTAAGCCTAACCTGAACCGTAATCCTAAAAATATCATTACCCTAACTGTAACCTTAACCCTAATGCCAACTAGAGCCCTAATACTAACACTAAACCTAACCCTAATGATAACCCTAACACTGACACTAACCTTAATCATAACACTAACCCTAAAAGTAGCACTAAACCTAACCCAAATGCTAACCCTACCACTAAGCCTAAATCTAACCCTAATGCTAACACTAACACTAACCTTATCCCTAATGTTAACCCTAACCCTAAACAAAATGCTAACCCTTACCCTAACACTAATCCTAAACATAACCATAACCCTAACACTAACCCTAAAACAAACTTTAAACCCAATGCTAACCAAAACACTAAGGCTAAACCAAACACTAACCCTAACACTAAACCTAACTCTAACCCACCCCTAAAACTAACACTAAACCTAACTCAAAATCTAACACAAACCCTAATAATAACCTTTACCCTAACAATAACCTCTAAACCTAACCTTAACGCAAATCCTAATCATAATCCCAACCCTAAAACTAACCACAACCCTGACACAAATTCTAATACGAACCATACACTAAATATAACCCTAACCCTAAACCTAATATTAACACTAACTGAATCTCTAAAACAAACACCAATCTTAACCCTAACCCTAAAACTAAAACGAACCATATCCCTAACCCTAACCATAATTTTAAACTAAAACCTAACCTAACCCTAACCCTAACACAAAACCTAAACCTAACCTAACCATAACCCTAAAACAAAACCTAAACCTAACCCTAACATGAAACCTAACTCTAACCCTAAACGTAAAATTAACAACTAACCCTAAGTGTACACCTAAGCCTAACAATAACCCTAATTTTAAAAGTTACTCTAACACTAATCGTAACCCTAAACCCAACCCTAAACCTAAGCCAAACCTAACTCTAATACTAACCCTAACCCTAACCCTAGAAACATCCCTAAACCCAAACCTAACACTTACCATCACACTCTCCCGAACCCAAACCCTAACACTAACACTAACTGCAACCCTGACTCTATCACTAATTCTAAACTTAACCATAACCCTAAACCTAACACTAAAACTAACCATAACCATAACCTTAACCCTAAAACTAACCCTAACCCTAACTAAAAACCTAACCATATCCTAACACCCAAATTAAACCTATCCTTAAATCTAAATCTAATCATATATTTATACCTAACATTATGTCTAAACCAAACACTAACACTAAAACTAACCCCAACCCTAACCGTACCACAAAACCTAACCCGAACCCTAACCCTAACCCTAAACAAAACCAAACACTAACCCTAACCATAACCTAACACTAACACCTACCTTAACCCTAAAACTAACCCTAAACCTAACTTTAACACAAACTCTAACCCTAACACTAATACTAACCCTAACGTTAACCCTAACCCTATCACTATCCCTAACCATAACCCTAACCCTAACACTAACCCTAACACTAAACCTAAACCTAACCTTAAAAGTAACACTAAAATAACACTAAACCTAACCCTAAACCTAACACTAACCTTAACCCTAAACTGACCCTGGCACTTACCCTAACACTGTACCTAAACCTAACTATAATGCTAACCCTAACATTAACCCTAACCCTAATCAAAAACTAACACTAACCCTAACCCTAACACTAACCCTAATCCTTATCCCAAATCTAATGCTAATCCTAAATTTAATCCTAATCCTAACCCTAATGCTAAAAATACCATAAACCCTAACCCTAACCATAACACTAAACCTAACCCTGAACATAACCCTAACATTAACATTAACTCAATCCCTACCACAAACACTAACCCTAATCCTATCCCAACCATAACACTAACCCTAACCGTATTTCTTACCCTAACTCTAACCGTAACCCTAACCCAAAAAATAATGCAAATTTTAAACCTAATCCTAATCCTAACACTAACCCTAGTGCTACTATCAACCTTAAACTTAACCATAACTCTAAACCTAATGCAAACCCTAACCCAAACTCTGATATTAACACTAACACAAGCCCTACAACAAATATTGACCCTAACTGTAATCCTAACAATAACCCTAATCTGAACACTAACTCTAACCCTAACCCTAACTGTAACCCTAACCCTAACACAAAAAATAAACTTTACCCAGACCCAAAACCTAACACAAACCCTAACCCTAACATTAACCTTAACCCTAACCCTAACACTAACCCTATCGATTACTCTAACCCTAACCGTAAAACTAAACCTATCCTTAACCCTAACACGAAACCTAACACTAATCCTAACACTAAGCCTAAACCTAACACTAACCCTAAACCTAATCCTAACCCTAAACCTAAAACTAACCCTAATCGTAAGACTAACTCGAAACCTAAACCGAAATCTAACCCTAATTCTCTCACTAACCCTAACTCTAACCCTAAACCTAACCTAACCCTAAACCTAAGACTAACCCTAACCCTAAAACTAACCATAACCCTAACACTAACAATAATTTTAACCCTAAGAGTAAACCTGTCACTAACCCTAACCTTAAACCTAATCCTAATACTAACCATAACACTAACACAAACACAAACCCAATCCATGACCCTAAACCTAACCTAAACCTAAACCTATCATGAAATCTATACTGAACTCTAACCCAAAACCTATCACTAACCTAACCCTATTTCTAAACCTACACTATCGCTAACCCTAAAACTAACAAAAAACCTAAACCTAACCATAACTCTAATGTTAACACTAATACTAACCCTGTCCAAATCCCTAACCCTAACCATAAACCTATCACAAGCCCTAACACTAACACTAACACTACACTAACCCAAAACCTAATACTAAGCCAAACCCTAACTCTAACCTAGCACCAACCCTAACATGAGCACTAACCCTAACCATAACCCTAAGTGTAACTATAACCTTAAACCTAACCCTAACACAAACCCTAATAAAAACCATAACCTTAAAACTAAAATAATCCTAACCCTAACCCTAACACTTACCTAATCATAAATCTAAACCAAACACTAACTCTAATAAAAACCCTAACTCTATCACTAACCCTAAGCCTAACCCTAACCCTAAACCTAACAATAATGCTAATCCTAACCCTAACCATAACACTAACATTTACCCTAATTCTAACCCTTAATGAAACACTAACCCTAACCCTAACCGTAAGCATAACACTTACCCTGACCCTATCTCAAACAATAAGCTAACCCTAACACCAACACTAATCTTAAATCTAAACCTAACCATAACCCTAACCCTAACACTAATTCTAATCATAAACCTAACCGTAACCATAACATTTACCCTAATACTAATCCTAACCCTAACACGAATCTTCACCCTAACCCTAACACTAAACCTAACACTATCCCTAACTCTAAATGTAACACTAACCCCAAAATTATAATCTAAAGCTAAAAATAAACCTAACTCTATTTCTAACCCTAACATTAACTATAACATTAACCATAACCTTAACCTTAAATCTAACATTAACCCTAACCCTAAACCTAACAAAAAACATAACCCAATCCATAACCCCAAAACCTAACTTAACCCTAATGGAAACCCTTACCTAAAACTAACCCTAATTCTAACCAGAACACTAAGACTAACACTAACCATAACCCTAGTGTTGACACTAACCCTAACCGTAACCCTAACCTTAACCTTAATACTAACCCTAAACCTTACCCTAACCTTAACACTAAAACTCACACTAACCTTAATCTTGATGCTAATATTAAATCTAAACCTCACCATTAACCTAACCCTAAAGCTAACCCTAATCCTAAACCTAACACTAACCCTAACCCAAACAATAATCCTAACCATAACCCTACCTAACACTAAACGTAGCACTAACCCTAATTCTAACCCAAAACTAACCCTAATCCTAAACCTAACACTAGCTTAAACCTAACCCTAACCATAATACTTAACACTAACCCTAAGCCTAACCCTAACCTAAACACTAACCCTAATCTTAACACTAACCTTAATCTTAACGCTAACCCTAACCCTTACCCTAACCTTAACAATAACCTTAAACCTAACTCTAACACTAATACAAACACTAACCCTAGGCCTAAACCTAACCTTAACACAAAACCTAACCCTAACACAAGACATAACCTGAACACTAATACTAATCCTAATACTAACTTTAAACCTACACCAAACTATAAAACGAACCATAAACATAACATTAACCCTAACCCTAACACTAACCCTAAACCGAACAATAACCCTAAACCTAACCCAATCCCTAATACTAACCCTAACTATAATCCTACCCCTAACCCTAACAATAATCATTACCCTAAGCCTAAACCTAACCGTATAACTAACCCCAAATCTAACCCTACACCTAACACTAACTCTAAACCTAACCCTAAAACCAAACCTAATACTAACTGTTACGCAAATGCTAACCATAAAACTCACACTAACACAAAACCTAACCCTAAACCTAACAGCAATCCTAACCCTAACTGTAACCCTAACCCTAACACTAACCCATTCCCCAAACCTAACCCTAATTTTAACATAACCCTTACCCTAAACCTAATCCTAACCGTATCTGTATCCCTAACCCTAACGAAAAACCTAACCCAAACTCTAATTCTAACCCTAACACTAACACTAAACCTAACTCAAAAAATTAACTTAACCCTAACCAGAAAACTAACCATAACTCTAATCCTTAACTAAAACTAAATTTAACCATAACCTTAACCCTAACAGGAACCCTAAACCTAATCCTAATGATAAAATTAACCCTAACCTTAACCCTAAGCCTAACACTAACCCTAAACCTAAACCTATCACTAAACTTAACACTATCCCTAAACCCAAAACTATTTCTATGGCTTACAATAAACCTAAACCTAAAAATATTCTTAAACCTAACACAAACCCTAAACCTACAAATAACCCTAACCCTAACCAAAACCCTAACCCTAACCCTAACCATACAACTAACCCTAAAACAAAACCTAATCGTCACCCTAACCATAACACTATCACTAACACTAACCCAAACACTAATCTTAACCAATACCCTAACCATAAACATAACCATACAACTAAACCTAACACAAAACCTAATCCTCACCCTAACCATAACACTATCATTAACACTGACCCAAACACTAACCTTAACACTAAACCTAACCCTAACCTTAACCCAACCTTAATCCTAAACCTAAATCTAACAAAAACCCTAACTCAAACCATAACCCTAACTTTAACCTAATCGTAATGCTTTACCTAACCCTAACCCTAATCCTAAACCTAACGCTAACCAAAACACGAACCCTAACCCTAAACCTAACACGAACCCTAACCCTAACCATTACACTAAGCCTAAACCTCACCCAAACCCTAACCCTAATCCTAACACTAACACTAACCTATCCCTAACCCTAATACATACACAAACACTAATACTAAATGTAACCATAGCCCTAAACCAAACCATAACCCTGATCCTAACCTAACAAATACTCTAACCCTTACCTAACCCTAAAACTAACCCTAACCCAAACCCTAACACTAAACATAAACCTAACCCTAACACTAACCCTAACTCTAAACCTAATCCTAAACCTAACACTAACTGTAACCATAACCCTAAACCTAAACTTTATATTTACCCTAACCCTAGACCTAATGCTAACCATAAAACAAATTTTAACCCAAACACTAACCCTAACCCCAACACTAAATCTAACACAAACTCTAACCCTACTCGTAACCCTAAACCTAACCCTAAAACTAAACCTAAACCTCACTATAACCATTACCATAACCCTATACTTAACACTTACCCGAAACCTAACCCTAAACCTAACTCTAACCCTAACCCTAAACCTAACTCTAAGCCTAATGCTAACACTAACCATCACTGTAACTCAAACCCTATCACTAACCCTAAACCTAACACTAAACATAAACCTAGCACTAACCCTAAACCTAACCCAAACACGAAACCTAACCCTAACGTAACCCTAAACCTAACCCTAACTGTAATACTAACGCTAACCATAACCCTAACAATAACCCTAACATTTACATTAAACCTAACCCTAAAGCTAATACTAAACCTAACCCTAACATAAACACGAAACCTAACCCTACCACTAATCTTAACCCTAAAACTTACACTATCCCTAAATGTAATCCTAAACCTAAAGCAATCATTAACACTAAACCTAACATTTTACCTAAAACTAATGCTAAACCTAAATCTAAAACTAACAATAACCCTAACCATAACCCTAAACCTAACCTTAACACTAACCCTAATCCTAACCCTAACACTAACACTAACCCTAAACCTCACCTAAACCTAACCCTAACTAAACACTAACCATAACACTAATCATAAACCTAAGTCTAACCCTGACCCAAACACTAATTTTAACCCTATAGTTACCTTAACCATTACACTAACACTAACCCTAACCCTAACCCTAAACCTAACATTAAGACAAACTCTAACACTAACCCTAACAAGAATGCTAACTCTAACACTAACCCTAACAAGAATGCTAACTCTAACACTAACCCTTAAACAAATCCTAAACCTATCCCTAAACCTAACACTAAACCAAACCTAACCCTAACCCTAACCCTAACACTAAACCTAAGACTAACTCTAAACCTAACTCTAACCCTAACACTAACTGTAACCCTAACCCTAACGTAACCCAAATCTTAACACAAATCCACCCAACCATGACCCTAACCCTAACCTAACCCCAACCCTAAGCCTTACCTAATGCTAACGCTAACCTGAATCCTAACACAAACCCTAACACTATGCCTAACCATAAGACTAACACTAACCTTACTTGCAATACAAACCCTATCACCACCCATAAATCTAACCCTAACACAAACCCTAACCGTAATTCTAAACCTAGCCCTATCATTAACCCTAAACCTAATCCTAACCCTACACCTAACATTAAACCTAACCCTAATCCTAACCGTTACCCTAACACTAACCCTAACACTAACACTAACACAAACTTTAACCATAGCCCTAACACTAAGTTTAACCCTAACCCTAACACTAACACTAACCCAGACATGAACCCTAAACCTAATGCTTTCCGGAACCCTAATCCTAAACCTAAATGTAACCATAACACTAACCCTAACCCTAACAAGAACCGAAACCCCAACCCTAACAAAAAAACTAACCCTAACTCTAACCTTTACTTAACCCTAAACTAAACCTAAACTTAACCCTAAACCTAAATCTAAACTTAACACTAAAATTAAACCTAACCCCAACCCTAACCCCGTTATTAAACCTAACCCTAACACTAAACCTAACACTAACCCTAACCCTAATTCTAACACAAACATTAATTCTAAACCTAAACTTAACCATAACACTAACCCTAACACTAAAACTAACACTAAACCTAACAGTAAACCTAAGCCTAACCCTAACCCTAACCATAACCCTGATCCTCACCTCACCCATAATTCTAAACCAAACACTAACACCCTAAACCTAACACTAACCCTAACCCTAAGTATAACCCTAACCCAAACACTAATGTTAAACCTAACTTTAAAACTAACACTAACCATAACCTAATTCTAACCGTAAACATAAACCTAACACTAAACCTAACCATAACTATAATCCTACACTAACCCTAACCCTAACTTAAACCTAATCCTAACACTAACCTGAACCCTAACACTAACCATAAACATAACCTTAACCATAAACCTAAACATAAACCTAATACAAAACCTAACCCTCACTCTATCACTAACCCTAAGCCTAACCCTAACTCTAACCCTAACCCTAAACAAAGCACAAATCCTAACCCAAATCATAACCATAACCTTAACCTAACCCTAATGCTAAACTTTACCTAACCCTAACCCTAATCTTAAACCTAACACTAACCCTAAGACTAACCATAACCATAAACCTAACACAAACCAAAAACCTAAACATACCACTAAGCCTAACTCTCAGCGAAAGACTGTCCCTAAACCTAACGCTAACCCTAAAACTAACCCTATTCCTAATCCTAACATAAATCCTAATGCTAACCATAACTTTAACCCTAAAACTAATCATAATTCTAATTTATCCTTAACCCTAACACTAACCCTAATCTTACTACTAACAATAACCCTAACAATATCACTAAACCTATCATTATCCCTAACCCTAAAACTATACCTAACACTAATCTGAACCCTAACCCTGACACTAACACGAACTCTAATCCTAAACCTAACACTAACCATAACACTAACCCTAAACCTAATCTAACCCTAACCCTATATCAAACCCTAAACCTAACCCAAACACTAATCCTAAACCTAACCCCATTCCTAACAATAACACTAACACTAACCCTAACCCTAACAAAAACCCTAACCTAAACTCTAACCCTGACCCTAACATAACCCAAACACTAACCCTTACCTAACCCTAACACTAAACCTAACACCAACCCTAACACTAAACCTAACAATATCCCAAAACCCTACCCTAACCCTAACCCTAATGCTAACACGAAACCTCACCCTAACACTAACACTAAAGCTAATCCTAACCCTAACCCTAACATTAACCCTAACCCTAACGCTAACACTATCCCGAACACTGACTCTAACACAAACCCTAAAACTAACACTAATCCTAAACATAACCCTAATGATTACACTACACCTAATCAGAATCCTAACACAAATCCTATCCCTAACCCTAACACTAAACCCTAAATCTAACCATAACCCTAAAAGTAACACTAACCCTAAACCTAACACCAAACTCAAACCTAAACTTAACACTAACACTTACACTAACTTTAACCCTAACCTTTACCTAACCCTAAACCTAACCATAAGAGTAACCCTAACCCTAACACTAACACTAAAGGCCACCATAACCCTCACATTAACCCTAACCCTAACACTAACCCTAAACATAAACCTAACTTAAACCCTAACACTAATCCTAACCCTAACTAAAACTGTAACCCTAAAACTAAACATAACACTACCTGTAACACTAAACTTACACTAAACCTAACTGCATGCCTAATGCTAACCGTAACTCTAACGCTAACCCTAAACTTAACACAAAACATATTCATAACACTAACCCTAACATGAAACATAACCCTAATCCTAAGACTAAACCTAAACTTAACCCCATTCGTAACCCTAAACCTAACACTATCCCAACCCCTAAAACTAACCCTATCCCTTACCCTAATAGTAACCCTAAACCTAACCATAGCCCTAACACTAAACCTAAATCTAACCATAAACAGAATTCTAACACTAAACCAAACCCTAACCCTAACAATAAACATATCCTTAAACATAACCCTAACCGTAGCCCTAAACCTAAGCCTAAACCTAACCCTAAAATAAACCATAATCCACCTCATAACCCTTAACCTAACCTAACCCTAATTCTTACCATAGCCCTAACCTTAACCCTATCTCTAACATGAACATTGACACTAAGCATAAACCTAACACTAACACTAAACCTTACCCCAACTCTAAACTTATCAATAAGGCTAAAAGTAAACCTAACCCTAAACCTATCACTAACCCTAACAAAAAACTAACCCTAACTCAAATTTTATCCCTAACACTAACCCAAACCCTAACCATAACTCTAACACTAACCATAACCTAACCCTAACCCTAATTTTAATACTAACCCTAACCATAAAACTAACCATAATACTAACCCTAAGACTATCCCTAACCATAATGCTAAACCCAAACTTAACCCAAACACTAATAATAGCCCTAACCCTAACCCTAAAAAAACATTGACTCTAAGCCTAAATCTAACCCTAAACCTAAGCCTAACCCTTAACCTAACCCTAAACCTAAACCTTACACTAACTGTAACCCTGTCACGTAACACTAACCCTGAACCTAACCATAACTATATCCCTAACCCTAAACCTAAAACTAACACTAACCCTAACCATAACCCTAATGATAACCTGAAACTAACACTAAATCTAATCCTAACTTTAACCCTCACCCTAAACTTAACAATAACCATAACCCTAACCCAAACAAAAACTCTAACCCTACCCCTAATACTAAACCTCACCATAACACTAACCCCTACCCTAACTTTAACACAAAGCCTAAACCAAATACTAACCTTAACCTAACCCTCACCCTAACACTAAACTGAACCCTAATTCCAACCCTAACCCTAAAACTACCACTAACCCAAACCCTAAATTTAACCCTAACCCTTACCCAAACAGTAACCCTAACCCTAACCCAAGGCCTAACACTAAACCTAACCCTAACCATAAACAGAACCCTAACACTAAACATAACACTAAACTTAACACTAATCCTAACCCTAACTGTAACCCAATTCCTAACCCTAACTTTAACCCAATTCCTAACCCTAACCCTAATCTTAGCCCTAAACCTAAGCATAACTCTAACCCTAATATAAACTCTAACATACACAATAACTCTAACCCTAACCTAAACCTAATTCTAACCGTAGCCCAAACCCTAAATCTAATCCTATCCCTAACACGAACAGTGATACTAACCCTAACACTAACACTAAACCTAACCCCAACTCTAACCCTATCACAAAGCCTAACACTAAACATAAAACTAAACCTAAATCTAACCATAACACCCTAACGTTAATCCTAACGATAACTAACTCTAATCTTAACCGTAATCCTAAACATAACACAAAATCTAATCCTAAACCTAATCCTAACACTAACCCTAACCCTAATTTTAACCCTAACTCTGACTCTATCCCTAACACTAAGCCTATCACTAACACTAACCCTAACTCTAACCCTAACCCTAACACAATCACTAACCCTGACCATAACCATAACACAAATCATACCCCAAACCCTAACACTAATCCTAACACTAACACTAAACCGAAACCTAACACTAAACCTAAAACTTACCCTAACACTAAAACTAACCCTAATCTTAACCGTACACTTAACTCTAACCCTAAGCCTAATCTTAAACCTAACCCTAAACCTACCACTAACACTAATCCTAACTCTAACCTAACTCTAACACAATCCCTAAACCAGATCATAACCCTAACACAAACAATAACCCTAACCCAAACACTAACCCTAACACTAACCTTAAACCGACACCTAATTCTAAAACTAACCCTAACCCTAACACTAAACCTAAACCTAAAAATAAACCTAACACTTACCCTAACACTAAAACTAACCCTAATTCTAACCCTAAACTTGACACTAACCCAAACCCTAATCTAAACCCTAAACCTAACCCTAAGCTTATCACTAACACTAACTCTAAACCTAACACAAACACAATCGCTAACCCTGACCGTAAACCTAACACAAACCATAACCCAAACCCTAAAACTAACCCCAACAATAACATTAAACCGACACCTAATTCTAAAACGAACCCTAACCCTATCCCTAACACAAACCCTAACCCGAACAAAAACCATAAAATGAACCCTAACACAAACGCTAACACTAATCTTAAAACTACACCTATCTGTAAAATTAGCCAAAAACATAACTCAAACCTTAGCTCTAATACTAACCCTAACCCAAACAATAACCCTAATCCTAAACTGAACCCTAATACTAATGCTAACCCTAACCATAACACTAAATATAAACCTAAACCTAAAAATAAACCTAACACTAACCCTAACACTAACCCAAACACAAAACCTAACTCCTAACACCAACACAAAACATAACCCTAAACCTAATGATAACCTTAACACTAATCCTAACCCTAACCCTAAACCTAACCCTGCACCTAACACTAACACTAACTCTAAACCTAAAGCTAATGCTAATCCTTAGTGTTACCCTAACTTTCACCCTAACGCTAACACTAACACAAACCCTAACCCTAAACCTAACACTAACCCTAATGCTAACCCTAAATCTAAACTAACGCAGAACCCAAACCTAACCCTAAACCTAACTCTAACCCGAACCCTAAACCTAACCCTAAACCTAGCACAAACCCTAACCCTAAACTTAACCCAAACACTAACCCTAACCCTAACACTTACTTTAACCCTAACCCTAACCCTAAATATGCACTAACCCTAACCCTAATCCTAACTTTATCCCTAACCATAACCCTAACTCTAAAACTAATACTAAACCTCACTCTAAATGTAACCTTAACCTAACACTAACCCTAAAACTAACCATAAACCTAACTGTAACCCAAACCCAAACACTAATTTTAAACCTAAGCCTAAACCTATCCCTAACAGTATTCCTAACCCTAGCAACAATCCTAAACCTAAGACTAACCAAACACTAATTTTAAACCTAACCCTAAAACTAACACTGATTCTAACCCTAAAACGAATGCTAAAACTTACCATAAACCTAACACTAAACCTAACCCTCACCCTAACCATAACCCTAACACTTACCCTCACTCTAAAATGAACCCAAATCTTAACACTAACACTTACTTGTACCGTAAACCTATCATGAATCCTAACCCTAAACCTAACCTTAAACCTAATACTAACCATAATGCTAACTTTAATATTAACACTAATTCTAACCATAACCCTAAAAATCCACTAACCCTAAGACTAACCCTCACCCTAACCCTAACCCTAAACCTAACACAAAGTCTAATGCTAAACCTAAACCTAAAACTAAACTTAACCCTAACCCTAAACCTAATCCTAACTTTAACCCTAATCCTAAACCTAACCCTTACATATACATAACCCTAACCCTAACCCTAACAGTAATCCTAATCCTTATCCTAACACAAACCCTAACTCTATCCCTCACTCTAATCCTAACCCTAAACCTAACACTATCTCTAAACCAACCCTAACTCTATCCCTAAACCAATCCTAACCCTACCCAACCACTAATGCTAACCCTTACCCTAATGCTAACCCTAACACTAACCCTAACCGTAAACCTCAACCTAAACCTCACATTCACCCTAACCCTTACTCTAACACAAACCCTAACCCTATCCTTAACCCTTCCTAACCCTAACCATAACACTAACCCTAACACTAAACCAAAATCTAATCTTAACCTTTACCCTAATACTAATCCTAACCCTAACCATAAAACTAACCTAACACTAAAACTAATCCTAACTCTAACTCTAACCCTCACCCTAAACCTAAAGCTAACACTAAACTTAATCCTAAACTTAACAAGAACCCTAAACCTAACCCTAACCAGAACCTATCCCTAACACTATTCCTCAACATAACACTAACCCTAACTCTAACACTAACAGAAAACCTAAAACAAATCCTAACTTTAAACTAACCCTTACTCTAACCCTAACCCCAACGCTAATCCTAAACTAAAAGCTAAAGCTAACACCAACACTAACCCTAAACCTCACCCTACCCTAACCCTAAACCTAAAACTAACACTAACCCTTACCCTAACCCTAAACCTTAACCTAACTCTAAACCTTTCCCAAACACTAGTTCTAACAATATCCCTAACCCTAACATAACACTAACCCTAACCCTAATCCCAACTCTAACCCTAAGCCTAACACTAAATCTAACTCTAACCCTAACATTAACACTTACTCTAACCCTAACCATAAAACATACCCTAAACCTCACCATAACTGAAACCCTAACCCTAACCCAAATCTAATTTTAACCCTAATACTAACACTAATCCTAACACTAACTCTAACCCTAACCCTAATGCTAACACAGACCCTAAAGCTAACCCAAACCCTAACCCAAACACTATACCCTAGACCTAACCCTAACAGTAACCCTAACCCTAATCCTAACCACAAACTTATCCCCAACCCTAACCCTATCCCTAACCCTTACCATAACCCTAACCCTAACGGAACCCTAACCCTAAACCTAACATAACATTAACCCCAACTCAAACTTTATCCCTAACACTAACCCAAACCCTAACCGCAACCCTAACACTAAACATACCCTAGCCCTAATCTAATTTTGAACTAATCCTAACCATAAAACTAACCATAATAATAAACCTAAAACTATCCCTAAACTTAACACTAAACCTAATCTTAACGCAAACCCTAATACTAACCCTAACCCATCCTCTAAAATAAACTTGACCCTAAGCCTAAGTCTAACCCTAAACCTAAGCCTAACACTTAACCTAAACCTAAACTTAACTTTTACCCTAAATATAACCCTGTCACTAACACTAACCCTAAACCTAACCATAACTATATTTCTAACCCTAAACCTAAGACTAACACTAAACCGAACCATAACCCAAATACTACCCTAAAACTAACACTATACCTAAACCTAATTCTAACCCTCACCATAAACTTTACTATAACCCTAACCCTAAACTAAACTCGAAATCTAATTCTACCCCTAACACTAAACCTCACAATAACACTAAGCTAACCCTAACTCTAACACAAACCCTAAACCAAATACTAACCTTAACCTAACCCAAACCCTAACCTTAACCCCAACTCTAAACCTCACCCTAAAGCTAAAACTAACCCTGAAACTAACCCTAAGACTCACCCTAACCCTAATTCAAAACCTAACACTAATCCTAACACTAACCCCAACACTAACGCTAAATCTAACTCTAACCTTAACCCAAACACTAAACCTAACCTTAACCCTAACTCTAACCGTAAGACTAACACAATTAACCTAACCCTAACACTAAAAACAACCCCTAACCCTAACACTAACACTAACTATAATCATTTCCCTAAATCTATCCCTAACATTGACCCTAAATCTAACCCTAAACCTAAACCTAAATATAACACAAACTGTAATCCTAACCCTAACATGAAGCGTAACCCTAACCCTAACCATAATTTAACCCAAACCCTAATGCTAATCCTAAACTAATCCTAATCCTAAGCCTAAAACTAAATCTGTTTCTAAACCTAACCCAAACCCTAACCCAAACCCTAAACCTAACCCTAACCATAACCTAACCCTAAACCTCAACCTACCTCTAACCATAATCCTAACCATTATCATAACCCTACCTATAACCCTAACCATAACCCCAACACAAACACTAATGCTAAACCTAACAGTAACCTAAACCATAATCCTAACACTAACCCTAATCATAAAACTAACACTAACACTAACTCTAACTGTAGCCCTAAACCTATCCCTAAATTTTACCCTAACTGAAATCCTAACCCTAAAACTAAATGAAAACCTAACCCTAACCTTAAAACTAACCCTAACACTAACACTAATTCTAACTTTAACCCTATAATTAAAACAAATCCTAACCGTTAAAAAAACTCTAAACCTAACCCCAAACCTGAAGCTATTCCTAAACCTAACCCTAATCCTAACACTAACTTTAAATCTAAGTATAATTCTAACCCTAACCCTAACACTAACCCTAACCGTAACACTAACCATAAACCTAAAGCTAACACTTTTTCTAACCTTAACCGCAACACAAATCCTAATCCTAACCCTAACCCTAACCTAACCCTAAACATAAACCTAACTTTAATAGTAACCCTAATCCTAACTCTTACCCTAACACTAACACTAATCTTAACCCTGCCCTAACCCTAAACCTAACCTTAACGCTACTCCTAACGGTAACTGTTGCCCTAAACATAATCTTAACCATTAACCTAACAAATTCTAAACCTAAACTTAACACTAAACCTAAACCTAATCCTACCTCCAACACTATCACTAGGCTAACCCTAACACTAACCCTAAAATTAACAATAACCATAACACTAAACCTAATCCTAACCCTAAACCTACCTAACACTAACCTAAAGAATAAACCTAACCCTAAATCTAACACTAAACCTACGTAACCCTAACCCTAACCATAAGCCTAACACTATCCCTAACCAAAAACATAACCGTAAACAAAACCTAAACATAACCCTAAATACTAACACTAGCTTTTACCTAACACTATCACTAACACTAACACTAAAACTAACCCTAACCTTAACACTAACACTAACCCTAAATGTAACATAACCTTAACCATGACAGTAACACTACAAGAACCATAACACTAACCCTAACCATAACCCTAAACCCAAAACTAAACCTAACACTAACCCTAACACTAAGTCTAACCCTAACACTAACCCTAAAAGTAACCCTAATCCTAACACTAAGCTTAACCCCAACTCTAACCCTATAACAAACCATAACCCTAAAACAAACCCTAAACCTAACACTAACCCTAACCCTAACTGAACCCCAACCCTAACCCTAACACTTACCTAACCCTAACCCTAACGCTAAAACTAACACAAACCCTAACACTAAACAAATTCCTAATCCTAACACTAACCATAGCCCCACAATAACCCTATTATTAACCCTAACCCTAATCCTAACCCTCAGCCTTACACTAACTCCTCTATCCCTGACCCTTACATTAACCCTAACACTAACACTAACCCTTAACATAAGACTATACCTAAACTACCCGTAACCCTAAACCTAACACTAATCCTAACCCTACGCCTCACTCTAACCCTCTTTCTAATCCTAAAACCCTAATTTTAACTCTAATCCTAACACAAAACCTAAACCTAACCCTTACCCTAACACAAAACATAATTCTTACCCTAACACTTACCTTAACAATAACCCTAACTCAAACCCTAACCCCATTTCTAAAACTAACCTAACCCTAACCAGAGCCTTAATCCAAACCCTAACCCTAAAACTAAGCTTACTTATCCCTAAGCCTTACTTTAACCCTAACCCTAACACTAACCCTAACTTTTACCCTAACACTATATCTAAACTACCCGTAATCCTAAAACTTACCCTAACCCTAACCCTAAACCTCACTCTAACCCTCTTTCTAATCATAACCAAAATCCTAATTTTAACTCTAAAGTAACACAAAACCTAAACCTAACCCTTACCTTAAAACAAACCATAATTTTTACCTGAACACTAAGCTTAACACTAACTTTAAACGAAACCCTAACCCTAATTCTAAAACTTAACCTAACCCTAACTTGAACCCTAAAATTAACCTTAACCCCAAAACTAACCTTAATCATAAACCTAACACTAACCCTAAAACTACCATAACCAGAATCCTAACCCAGACCCTAACACTATCCCTAACCTAATTCTAACCCTAAACCTAAAAGTAACCAAAACCTATCCCTAACCCTAACACTATTCCTGATCCTAACCCTAATACTAACACTAACAGTGATCCTAACCCTAAAGCTAAACTTACCCCTAATGCTCACCCTAAACCTTACCATAACACAAAACCTAAAGCTAAACCTAACCCTAACATTAATCCTAACCCTAACACTAACACTAACACTAACTTACAAGTAACCCTAAAACTAAACCTAAACCTAAACCTAAGCCTCACTCTAACCTGAATCCTAACCATAACCATAACCCTAACCATATCCCTAATCCTATCAAAAACCCTAACCCTAACCTAAACCTAACACAAACCATATCCCTCACAAAAACACTAATCCTAACACTAACCCTAACATTAACCCTAATCATAACTCAAAAACTAACCATAAACCTAACCAAACCTTAACATTACCCTAACCCTAGAACTAACCCTCAACATAACCCTAACCCTAACTCTAAAACAAACAATAACCCTAACCCTAACTGTAATACTAACCATAACCCTAATCATCGCTCTAAACCTAAACCTAACACTAACCCTCACACTGTCACTTACCCTAACCCTAACACTAACACTAAAGCTAACCCTAAACCTAACCATAACCCTAACACTAACCCTAAAACTAACAGTAATGCTAATTCTTTCACTAACCCTAAGCCTAGCCCTAAACCTAATACTAACCCTAACACTAACCCTAAAACCAACACCAACCCTAAGCCTAACCCTAAAGCTAACACTAAACCTGTCCTTAAACCTTACTTTAACCCTAACACTAACACTAACCCTAACCCTAACACTATACCTAAACTACCCATAATTCTACAACTAACCTTAACCCTAACCCTATGCCTCACTCTAAACCTCTTTCTAATAAAAAACCCTAATTTTAACTCTTAACCTAACACAAAACCTAAACCTAACCCTTACCCTAACACAAAACATAATTCTTACACTAACACTAAACTTAACACAAACCCTAACCCTAATTATAAAACTAATCTTAATCTAAAACGAATCTAAACTAATCTAAGCAGATCCCTAAACCTAATGTTAACCAAAAAAATAAAATTAACCATAAACCTAACCCTAACCCAACACTAAACCTAAACATAACCCTAAATCTAACCATAACACTAACCCTAACCCTAATTCTAACCCTAAACCTAAAAGTAACCCTAAACATATGCCTAACCATAACACTATTCTAACCCTAATGCTAACACTAACTCTAACACTGAAACTAACCCTAAACCTAACTCTACCCCTAACCCTCACCCTAACTCTTACCTAACACAAACACTAACCCTAACACTAATCCTAACCCTAACCCTAACACTAACCCTAACCTACAAGTAACCCTACAACTAAACTGAAACCTAACCCTAAACCTATCACTAAGCCTCACTCTACCCCTAATCCTAACCCTAACCATAAACCTTACCCTATTCCTAACCCTAACACAAATCCTAACCCTAAACCTTACCCTAACACAAACCATATCCCTCACACAAACACAATCCTAACACTAAACCTAACCCTAACCTGAACTCTAAAACTAACCCTAACCCTAACCCGAACACTATCACTAACTCTATCCCCAAAACTAACTCTAAACATAACCCTAAATCTACTCCTAAAACGAACTCTAAAACTAAACCTAACTCTAACTATAACACTAATATTAACCCAAACCTTAACCCTAAACATCAATCTATCCCTAACCCTAACACTAACACTAACACTAAAGCTAAGCATAAACCTAGCCCTAACCCTAACACTAACCCTATCCCTTACCCTAATCCTTACACTAACCCACACCACAACCCTAACCCTACCCCTAACACGAGCCCTAACCCTAACCCTAACCCCCAGATCTAAATCTGAAACTAACCATAAACTTATCCCTAACCCTAACACTAACGTAACCCTAACACTAACCCTAACCCTAAACCTAATTCTAACCCTAACACTAACACTAACCCTAACACTAACACTCTCACGAACCATAATCCTAACAGTAACACTAACCCTAAACCTCACCATAAATGTAACCCTAACCCTTTCATCTACTCTAACACTAACACTAAGCCTCAAACTAACTCTAACACTAACCCAAACACTAATCCTAAACCTAACCCTAATTCTAACTGTAAGACTAACCTTAATCGTAAACATAAACATATAACTAAATCTAAAACAAACACTAGCATTAAATGTAACACGAACCCTAAACCTAACCCTAAACATAACCCTAATTATAACCCACACCGTAACCCTAAACGTAACACAAACCTAACCCTAATCCTAACCCTAACACAAACACTAACCAAACCATAACCCTAACCCTAACCTAACTTTAACCCAAACCCTTACCTAACACTAACCCTAGCCCTAAAATAACACTAACACTAACCCTGAACCTAACCCTAACACTAACCTTAATCACAACCCTAACCCTATAACTAACCATAACCCCAACCCTAACCCTAAACATAACAATAATCCAAACACAAACCATAATCCTAAACCAAACCCTAATTCTAACTCTAATCTTAACCACAACCCTAACAATAACCTTAACCATAACCCTATCACAAATACTAACCTAACCCTTCAGTAACCCTTACCCAACCCTAACCCTAACTCTAAAACTAACCCTAACCCTAACCTGAACCCCAACCCTAAAACTAACACTATCTCCAACACTAACCCTAACCCTAATATTAACCTTAACCCTAACCTAACCCTAACCATAACCCTAATCTTAAATGTAAAACTAACCCTATCCAAAACCCTAACCATAACACAAACCCTAACACTGAACCTAAAACTAACCCTAAACCGAAGCATAACCATAACCCTATACTAACCCTAAACCTAACCCTAAGCCTTACCCTAACCTGAGGAGTAAACCTAACCCTAATCCTAACCCTAACACTAACATCAACCCTAACCCTAACACGAACCCTATCACTAACCCTATCCCCAACCTGAACACTAACAATAACCCTAACACTAACCATAAACCTAACACTAACCATGGCATTAAACCTAACCATAACCATAACCCACACATTAAAACTAACCCTAACCCTAATGATAACACTAACCCTAACCTTAACTCTATTCCTAATGCTAATCATAACACTAACCCTAAACTTAAAACTAATGCTAACCATAACACTAAACCTAATCCTAACCCTAACACTAAAAAAAAAACCCTACCACCAATCCTAACCAAAACACCAATCATAATCCTAAATTTTATTCTAATTTTTACACTACCCCTAACCCTAACTTTAAACCTAACACTAACGCTAACCCATACCGTAACCCTAATGTTAATTATAATCATAACCCTAACTTTAATACAAACCCTTACCCTTTAAAAAACAATACCTAACCCTAATCCTAAACCTAACACTAACACTAATCCTAACCCTAACAGGAACAATAACTGTAACCCTAACACTAACCATTACCCTAACCCTAAATCTAACCATAATACTAACCGTAACCATAACCCTAACCCTAACCCTAACACAAACCCAAACCTAACCCTAAACCTAACCTTGTTCGTAACCCTAACCCTAAACTTAACACTAATCCTAAACCTAACTATAACCCTAACTGAAACACTAAGGCTAACCTTAAACTTACCCTATACTAATAATAACCCAAACCACAACCTTAACCCTAAACCTAATCCTAACAGTAACCCTAACACTAACACTAAAACTAACCCTAAAACAAACCCTAACCCAAGCACTAACCCATACACTAAACCTAACTCTAACCCAACACTTACCCTAACACTAAACTTAAACCTAACCCTAACACTAACACTAACACTAAACATGACCATAAACTTAACCCTAAACTTAACACTAAATCTAACCCTAACCATAACACTAACCATAAACCTAAATGTAACCCTAACCCAAACACTAATCCTAAACCAAACCCTATCCCTTATGGTAACACTCATCCTAACCTTAACCGAAAACCTACACCTTACCCTAACATTTACCCCAAACCTAACCTTAACATGAACCCTGACCCTAACCGAAACCCTAACACTAACCCACATCTTAACAATAACCATAATACAAACCCTAAATTTAACCCTAATCCTAACACAATGCTAACCCTAACCCTAAATTAACCCTAACTCTTACCCTTGCCTAAACCTAAATCGAACACTAACCATAATACTAAGTTTAAAGCTAAACCTAACACAAATCATAACCCCAACTATAACTCTATAATTAACACTAACCATAACGCTAAGCCTAAACCTAACACTAACACTAAACCTAACCCTAACTCAAACCGTAACACTAACATTACCCCTAACCATAACCGTTATCATAACACTAACACTAACACTAATATTAATGTGAATTCTAACCCTAAAGCTAACCTGAAACCTAACCATAATACAAACCCTATCCCTAAACCTAACACTAACCCTAACACTAAACCTAAACCTAACTTTAACCCTAACTCTAAAACTAACTCTAACCCTAACCTGAACCCTAAACATAACCCTAACCCTATCAGAAACACTAACACTAAACCTAACACTAACCCTAACCATAAACCTAACCCTATCCCTAAATGTTACCTTAATCTTAACTGTAACCATAACTCTAACCCAAACCCTAAAACTAACCCAAACCCTAACCATAACCCTAAACTAACCTTAACCCTAACACTAATCCTAACCCTAATGTAACCCTATCAATAAACCAAACCTAACCCTAACCCTAACACTAACCCTAAACCAAAACCTTACCCTAACCCTAACCCTAACTTGAATACAAAACCTAACGCTAACCCTAACACAAACCCTAACCTAACCCTAAACATAAACCTGTCCTAAACTTAACCCTAACCCTTACACTAACCCTAACCCTGACCCTAACACTAACCCTAACACTCACATAATTACAACCCTAAACCTAACACTAACCCTATTCCTAACCCTAAAACTAACTCTTAATCTCACTATAACCCGAAAACAAACACTAAGCTAAACCGAACCCTATCTCTAACACTAACCCTAACCCTTACCAAAACCCTAGAACTACCTCTAACCTTATCCCTTACCCTAAGCCAAATCCTCATCCTAATGCTACCCTAGTCCTAACCATAATTCTTAGTCTTCCTCAAACCCTAACTCTATTACGAGTCCTAAACATAGCCCACATTCTAGCTCTAACCCTAACCACAAACCTGACCCTTATTCTGACCCTAACACTAACCCTAGATCTAAACCTGACCCTTACCCTAAACCAAACCCTAACACTACATCTACTGGTAAACCTATACCTAAACCTAACAGTAACAGTAGCACTAGACAAACCTAATTTTAAATAGAGTCATAAATCTAGCCCTAGCCCTAAACAAAACTTAGCACTATCCCTAACAATAGCTCTTAACCTAACATAAAAACTAAACCTCTCACTAGACCAAATGCTAGTCCTAATTGTGGCTCTAAACCAAAAACTAACCCTTACCCCACAATGACCCTTAATCTAAAAGAAACCCTAGCTCTAAACCTTATCCTAAAACAAAATCTAACCCTAACACTAGACTTATCCATTTCCCTTACCCCAAATCTAGCCAGAACCATATCCCTCACTCTTACATTACCCATATCCCAATGTTAGCCCTAAAAATCACACAAACCTTGCCCTTATCCTAGCACTAAAACTAGACCCAATCATAACCCTAACCATAACCTTAGACCTAACCCTAATGCTAACCCTCACCCTAGCCCTAAGCCTAGCTCAAATTTTAATCCTTAGCCTAAAGATAACCCTAACTGTAAAACTAACACTAGCATTGACTCAAAACCAAACCCTCGCCCTAGACCTATTCCCTAGCTCAAATGCCTACACTTACCCTAACCCTAACCCTAACATTAACTCTAGGCCTAACCCTAACCCGAACCCTAATCCTAACCTTAACCCTAGCCCTAACCTTAGCTCTAACCCTATCCATTACCCTAAAGAAATGCCTAACCCAAATGCTAATCCTAGGCCTAACGATAACCCTATCATTAACACTAACCCTATCCATTACTCTAAACCTAACAGGAAGCATAAACCTAATTATTTCCGTTACCAAAGCCTAAACCGAACCCACCGCTAATTCATGCATTAATCCTAAATCTTAACCTAAACCAAACCCTAATAATACAACTGGATCTAACATTGACCATTACCCTACACCTAAACCTTACAAGAGACATAGCCATAACCTAACACTAAAACTAATACTAACCATAAACATTGACTTGACATTAGCACTAGCCCAAATTCTAGCCATAGACCTAACACAAACCCTCAGCTTAGCCCTAAATCTAGCCTTAATCATAACCCAAACCCTAACCTTATTCCTAACCCTAATTCTCACCCTTGCCCTAGCCCTAAATCTAGCTATCACCCTATACTTTCCCCTAAACCTAGTCCTAACCCTATCATTAACACTAACTCTAACTATGCATAATCCTAACACTAACCCTAGTGCTAATCCTAGCCCTAATTTAGCAATAACCCTAATCCTACCCCTAACATTAGCTGAAGACTAACTCGAACTCTCATCCAAGCCCTATTTCTAGTTCTAACCCTATCTGTTACCATAACCCAAACACTAGCCCTAAACTTAGCCCTAACCCTAGCCATAGGCTTAAACCTAGATCTAATCATAACGATAAATCTAAGCCTAAACTTCACCCTTTCATTAGCCCTAACACTATTGCTAATTGTAAAACTAGTCCTAACCCTAGGCCTAGTTATAAAACAAAACTGAGCTACAGCCCTATCCCTAACCCTTCCTAACCTTAACCTTAGACCTGAAATTAGCCCTATCCCTAGCCCTAATCCTTGTTCTAAACCCAGCCTTAATCCTTACCCTGATCTTAACCCCAGCCCTATCCCTAATTTTATCCCTTGTCCTAGCACTAAGCATAGCTGTATCATCATACCTTACCATAACACTAACGCTAACCTTAACCCTAACCCTAAAACTAGGCCTAAACCTAACACTAACCCTTGCACTAATCCTAGCCCTAACTTAGGCCTAAAACAAAACCTAACCCTATTCCTCACCATAAGACTAACTCTCTCGTTCTAGCCCTATCCCTAGTTCTAGACCTATCCCTTACCATAACCCAAAACCTAGCTCTATCCCTATCCCCAACCTTAGCTCTAACCTTTGCCCTACGCCTAAAACTGGATTAAACCCAAACCTTAAGCCTAAATCTCACCCTAACACTAGCCATAACATCAATGCTAATTGGAAAACTAGCCCTAACCCTAACCTAGCCCTAAAACAAAACTGAGCCATAAACCTAACCCTAACCCTTAACCTAATCCAAACACTAACCGTAAACCTAGCCCTAAACCTTGCCATAATTTGATTGCTAAACCTAACCCTAGAAGTAACCCTGAACCTAATACTAAACCTAGCTCTAAACATTACCTTAATGCTAAACCAAGAAGTAGACCTAATCAGAAATCACGTTATTTCATTAGTCATAGCCCTAATGATAACAAATATCCTAGTGCTAATCTGAGCCTCAACCCTAGGTTTAACTCTAAGACTAACCCTTACCCTAAACCTATCCCTAACCCTATCCCTAATCCTAAACCTACCTCTAATCCTATCCCTTACCCTAAGCCAAATCCTCACACTAATGTTACCCTAGTCCTAATACAAATCCTTAGTCTTACCCAAACCCTAAATCTATTACTAGTCCTAACCCTAGGCCTCATTCTAGCTCTAGCCCTTACACAAACCCTGACCCTTATTCTGACTCTAACACTAACCCTAGATCTAAACCTGACACTAACCCTAACCTGGATCCTAACTCTATCCCTACCAGTAAACCTCTACCTAAACCTAAGAGTAACACTAGCAATAGACCAAACATAATCCTAAATAGTCATAAATCTAGCCCAAACCTTAAACAAATACCTTGAACTGTCCCTAACAATAACCCGTAACCTAACACAAACACTAACTGTATCCCTAGACCCAACGTTATTACAAATTCTGGCCCTAACCCTAACCCAATCATTGACTCTTATCCTAACACACACCCTAGCTCTATCTTATCCTAACCCAAAACCTAACTCTAACACTAGACTGATCCATAACCTTAACCCTAAAATTAGCCATAACAATAATCCAAGCTCTTACATTACACATAGCCTTAATGCTAGTCATAAACATCACAAAAACCTAGCCCTTATCCTAGCCCTAAACGTAGATCCAATTGTAACCCTAACCCTAACCCTAGCCCGGACTCTAACCCTAAGCCTTTCCCTAGACCTAACCCTAGCTCAAACCCTAATACTTAACCTAAACCTAACCCTGACACTAACCCTAGGCCTAACCCTTACTCTAGCCACAAACTTAACCTTAACCCTAGCCCTAATCTTAGCTCCAACCCTATCCATTATCCTAAAGTTAAGCCTAAAGGAAATGCCATCCCTAGGCCTAATGCTAACCCTATCGCTAACAATAACCCTATCCATTACTCTAAACCTAACCTGAATCCTAAACCTAACCCTATCCATTACGCAAATCCTAAACTGAACCCTAATGCTAATACAAGCCTTAACCATAAACCTTAATCTAAACCAAACCATACTCAGACCCTGATCCTAATAAAACACCTAGCTCTAAACCTGACCCGTACCTTAAACCTACATCTTACACTAGACCTAGCCATAACCAAACCATAATACTTCCACTTACTTTGAACCTAGACCTGATATTAGCCCTAGACCTACTCTTAGTCCTAGCCCTAACACATACCCTCATCCTGGCACTAAACCTAGCCTTAATCCTAACCCGAACCCTAACCCTAGCCCTAAATCAAATTTTAACCTGAATGCTAGCTCTAAACCTAGCTATAACCCCATACCTTCCCCTAAATCTAGCCCTAACCCTAATACTAAAACTAGCCATAACAATATCCCTAACCCAGGCCTAACCCTAACCCTAACCCTAGTGCTAATTCTAGCCCTAATTTAGCCCTAACCCTAAACTGACCCTGAACCCTAGCCCAAAGAATAACTCTAATCACACCCCAGTCTTATTTCTAGTTCTAACCCTATCCATTACCATAACCCTAACACTAGCCCTAACCTTAATCCTAATGTAGGCCCTAGCCCTAAACCTAGATCTAACCATAACAATAAATCTAAGCCTAAACCTCATTCTACCACTTGCCCTAAATCTATCACTAATCCTAAAACTAGCCCTAACCCTAGCTCTAGTTCTAAAACAAAATTGAGCCATAGCCCTAACCCTAACCCTAGCCTAAATGTAATGCTAGACCTGACATTAGCCCTATACCTAATTCTTACCCTAACCCTAATACTAAACCTAACCCTACACCTAGCCTTAATCCTAGCCCTAATTCGAATCACATCCCTAACCCTGTTCACTAACACTAATCCTGACACTGACCCTAACACTAACTCTATCTCTAATCCTCTCCCTAAACCTAAACCTAATCTAAACACTAGACCTTGACCAAGAACTAATGCTACATTTAAAACTAACCTTAATCTTAACTTCAGTTTTACAATAGCCATAGTCCTACCTTATCCCTAACCTAAACAAAAATCTAGCCGTAATCTGATCCCTAACCCTAGCTTTAACCCTATCCCTAACCATAACACTAGCCCTAACACTTAATCTAAACCTAAACCAAAACTAAACCTTGAACTAAACTGAACCATGGCCCTAATCATAACCATAACACTAACCCTAACCCTAGCTCTAATCTTATTTATTATCCCAACCATAACCCTAACCTAATTCTAACCCTAGGCCTAACATTAACCATAGCCCTAACCTAACAATAACCCTAGCCCTAACTGTAGCTCTAATTTTATCCATTACCCTAAACATAACCCTAACTGAATTCTATCCCTAGGCCTAACCTTAACACTATCCCTAACCCTAAGGCTGTCCATTACCTTAAACCTAAACTGAACCGTAAACCTCACCATATCCATTACCCTAACCCTAACAATAACCCTAATGCTAATTTAAGCCCTATGCCTTAACCTTAACCTAAAACATACCCTAACCCTGATTCTGACCCTAATATTACCCTATCTAAAAAGCTGACCCTAACAATCAACCTAACCCTTACAATAGATCTGGCTATAAACCTAACCCTAAAACAATCCCTAACGATAATCCTAAACCTGACATTAGCCCTAGCCGTAATCCTAGTTCTAACCCTAACACAAATCCTAGCCCTAATCCTAGCACTAAGACTATCCTTAACCCTAACCCTAACCTTAACCCTAGCCCTATCCCTAATTTTGTCTCTTGACCTAGCCCCAAACATAGTTGTATCATCATACCTTACCCTAAGCCTAGCTTTAAACTTAGGCCTAAACTTAACACTAAACCTAGCACTGATCCTAGCCTAATTTAGCCCTAACACTAAACCTAACCCTATCCCTAGCCCTAAGAATAACTCTCTCACCCTAGCCCTATCCCTAGTTTTAAACTTATCCCTTACCATAACCCAAACTCTAGCCCTATCCCTAGCCCCAACCTTAGCCCTAAATTTTACCCTAGACTTAAACATGAATATAACCCTAAACTTAAGCCTAAAGCTCATCTTAACACTAGCTCTGTCCCTAATGCTAATTGGAAAACTAGCCTTAACCCTAACCCAGCCCTAAAACAAAACTGAGCCATAAACCTAACCCTCACCCTTAACCTAAACCAAACACAAACCCTAAACCTAGCCCTAAACCTTGCCAAAATTTGAGTGCTAAACATAACCTTAGGAGTAACCCTGACCCTGACTCGGATCCTAACAGTAACCCTGCTCTATACATTGCCATAACGCTAACACTAGAACTAGCCCTAATCAGAAACCAAGATTTTTTTATTAGTCATAGCCCTAAAGCTAATACAAATCCTAGTGCTAATCCAAGCTCTAACCAGAGGTATAACCCTAAGACCAACCCTAACCTAGCCCTAAATACTAGCCCTAAAAATATCCCTAACCCTAATAATACCCTAAAAACCTCCCTTTCCCTAATCCAAACCCTCAACCTAATGTTACCTAGTCCTAACCATAATCCTTAGCCTACACCAATACCCAACTCTATTACTAGTCTTAACCCTAGCCTTCATTCTAGTTGTAATTTTAAACCAAACCCTGACCCTTATTCTGACGTTAACATTAATCCTAGAACTAAACCTTACACTAACCCTAAACTGGACCTACCACTACCAGTAAACCCGTATCTAAACCTAACAGTAATACTAGCACGAGACCAAACCTAATCCAAAATAGAGTCATAAATCTAGCCCTAGCTCTAAACAAAAACTTTTCACTAGCCCTAAAAGAAATCCTTAACCTAACCCAATGAATAAGCCTATCCCTAGACCCAACACTAGTCCTAATTCTGGCCCTAAGTCTAACCCTAACTCTAATCCTAACTGATAGCCCTAATGCTAGCCATAAATACCACACAAACCTAGCCCTATCCTAGCCCTTAACCTAGCCCTAATTGTAAACCTAATCGTAACCCTAGCCCTGACTCTAATCCTAACCATCGCCCTAGCCCTAACCCAAGCTCATATCCCAACACTTACCCTAAACCTAACTCTGACACTAACACTAGGCATAAACCTAACCCTAGCCCTAATTCTAATCTTAACCTCAGCACTAACCTTACCTCTAACCTTATCCATTAACCTAAAGATAAGCATAACTGAAATGCTAACCCTAGGCCTGACGCTAACCCTATCCCTAACACTAACCCTATCCATTACTCTAAACTTAACTTGAAGCCTAAAAATAACCCTATCGATTACCCTACTCCTAATCCTAACCTAATGCTAATTCAACCCTTAACTCTAAACCTTAAACTAAACCAAACACTACCCAACCCTGACCCTAAAAATATGCCTAGCTTTAAATGTGACCCTTAGCCTAAACGTAGTCCTTACACTACACCTAGCCATAACCTAACCCTAAAACTATTCCTAACCAAAACCCTAGACCTTAAATTAGCCCTATTCCTAATCCTAGCCCTAGCCCTAACACAAACCCTCAAACCTAGCCCTAAAGCTAGCCTTAATCATAACCTGAACCCTAACCTAGCCCTAACCCTAATTCTACTCTCACCCTATCCCTAAACCTAGCTATATCCTCCTTCTTTTCCCTAAACCTAACCCTATCTCTAACAGTAACACTAACTCTAACATTAACCCTAACCCTAACATTAACCCTAGTGCTAATTCTAGCTCTAATTTAGCCCTACACTTAAACCTACACCTAACCCTAGCCCTAAGACTAACTCTAAATCTCGACCTAGCCCTATTTCTAGTTTTAACCCTATCTGCTATCATAACCATAAAACTAGCTCTAAAGTTAGCCCTAACCATAGCCCTATCCCTAAAGCTAGATCTAACCATAAAAAATAATATAAGATTTAACCTAAACTTACTACTAGCCCTAACACTATCGCTAATCCCAAAACTAGCCATAATCCTACCCCTAGCTTTAAAACAAAACTGAGCCATAGCCCAACCCTTACCCTAACCTAAACGTAACACTATACCTGACATTAGCAATATCCTTAATTCTTATCCGAACACTAACACAAATCCTAACCCTACACCTAGCCTTAACCAGCACCCTAATTTGAGTCCTATTCCTAATCCTAAAATAAACACTGATACTGACTCTTACCATAACACTAACCATATCTCTAATCATCCCCCTAAAACTAAACCTAATATAAACACTAGACCTAGCCCTAATAATAACCCTAGTTCTTACATTAGCCGTAGTCCTACACTAGCCCTAACCTAACCCCAAACCTAGCCCTAATCCAAGCCCTAATCCTAGTTTTAATCATAGTCCTAACCCTATCCCTAGGCCTAACACTTAACCTAACCCTAAACCTAAACCTTGTCCTAACCTGAAACCTAAACCGAACCATAACCCTATTCCTAACCATAACACTAGCCCTCAACCTATATATAATTTTATCCATTACCCTAAACATAACCCTAAGCAAATTCTAATCCTAGGCCTAACTCTAACCATAGCCCTCACCTAACCATAACCCTAGTCCTAACTGTGGCTCTAATTCTATCCATAACTTGAACCATATCTTTAACCAAATTCTATCCCTAGGCCTAACTCTAACCCTATGCCTTACCCTAACACTCTCCATTATACTAAACCTATCCTGAACCTGAAACCTAACCATATCCATTACCTAAACCCTAATGCTAATTTTAGCCCTAACCCTAAAACTTAACCTAACTCATACCTTAACCCTGACTCTGACCCTAATAATACACCTAGCTGTAAACCTGACCCTAACATTCAACGTAACCCTTACAATAGACCTGGCCATAAACCCAAACCTAAAACTATCCCTAACCAAAACCCTAGAACTGACCTTAGCCCTATACCTAATTAGCTTTAACCCTAACAAAATTCCTACACCTAACCCTAGCCCTAAGACTAGCCTTAATCCTAGTCCTAACCTTAACCAGAGCCCTAACCTAATTTTAAACCATGCCTTAGCCCAAAATGTAGCTGTAGCATCATACCTTACCCTAACCCTAACCCTAACTCTAAGCCAAAACCTAACACTAACCCTAGAGCTAATCCTAGCACTGATTTAACCCTAATCCTAAACCTAATTTTATTCCTAGCCCTAAGATTAACTCTAACTCATGCCCTAGCACTATCCAATATTCAAAGCCTATACCTTACCATAACCCAAAACCTAGCGCTACACCCCACCCCCAACCCTAACTCTATCCATAACCCTAGCCCTAAACCTGATTGTAAATCCTAACCTCAAGCCAAACCTCACCCAAACACTAACCCTAAACCTAATGCTAATTGGAAAACTATCCCTAACCCTACCCTACCCCTAAAACAAAACTGAGCCATAATCCTAACCCTAACCCTTAACCTAAACCAAACACTAACCTTACACCTATCCCTAAACTTAGACCTCTTTTGAGTCCTAACCCTAACCATATAAATAACCCTGACCCTGAGTCGGACCCTAACAGTACACCTAGCTCTAAACATTTCCATACGTTAACCCTAGAACTAGCCCTAATCAAAAAACTAGTTTTTTCATTAGCCGTAGCCCTAATGCTCACACAAATTCTAGCCCTAATCTGAGCCCTGACTCTAACCCTAAACCTACCCGTACCTCTAACCCATTCCTTACCCTAAGCCAAACCCTCACCCTAATGCTACTCTAGTCCTAACCTTAATCCTTAGCCTACCCCAAACACTAACTCTATTACTAGTCCTAAACCTAGGCTTAATTTTATATTTAACCCTAATCCTAATCCTGATCCTTATTCTGACACTAACACTATCCCTAGATCTAAACCTGACCTTAACCGTAATCTGAACCCTAACACTACCCCTACCAGTAAACCTATAATTAAACACTAGATCTAGACCAAACCTAATCCAAAATAGAGTCATAAATCTAGCCTTAGCCCTAAACAAAAACCTAGCACTAGTCCTAACAATAACCCTTAACCTAACGTAAAGACTAAACCTATCATTAGAACAAACACTAATCCTAATTGTGGCCCTAAACATAAAACTAACCCTAACTCAATGATGACACTTAATCTAATAGAAACCCTAGCTCTAAACCTTATCCTAAACCAAAACCTAACTCTAACACTAGACTTATCCATAACCCTGACCCTAACACTAGTCATAAACATATCCCTAGCTCTTATATTACACATAGCCCTAATGTTAGCCCTAAACATCACACAAAATGTAGCCCTTATCTTAGCCTTAAACCTAGCCCCTATCATAACCCAAACCATAACCTTAGACCTAAACTTAATGCTAATGGTCGCCCTAGCCCTAAACCTAGCTCAAACTCTAATCGTTAGTCTAAACATAACCTTAACCCTAAACTTAACCCTAGCCCTGACTCAAACCCTTACCCTCTCCCTAGGCCTAACCCTAGCTCAAATGCCTACACTTACCCTAAACCTAACCTTAACATTAACCCTAGGCCTAGCACTAACCCTAACCCTAATCCTAACCTTAACACTAGCCCTAACCTTAGTTCTAACCCTATCCATTACCCTAAAGATAAGCCTAACCAAATGCTATCCCTAGGCCTAATGATAACCATATCACTAACACTAACCCTATCCATTACTTTAACCTAACCAGAACCATAACCTAAATATACCCAATACCCTAATGCTAAACCTAACCAACTACTAATTCAAGCATTAACCCTAAATCTTAACCTAAACCAAACCATACCTGGACCCTGGCCCTAATAATACACCAAGCTCTAAACCTGACTCCTACCCTAAACCTAACCTGTATACTAGACAGAGCCATAACCTGACACTAAAAGTAATACTAACCATGAACTTAGACCTGACATTAGCCCTAGTCTTAATCCTAGCACTAGCCCTAACAAAAACCCTCAGCTTAACCCTAAACCTAACCTTAATCTTAACTCAAACCCTAACCTGAGTCCTAACCCTAATTCTAACCCTTGACCTAGCTCTAACCTAGGTAAAACCCTATCCATTCCCCTCAACCTAATCCTAACCCTAATACTAACACTAATCCTAACCCTAGGCCTAACCCTAACACTAACCTTAGCGCTAATCCTAGCCCTAATTTAGCCCTAACCCTAAACCTACCCCTAACCCTAGCCCAAAGACTAAATCGAGCTCTTGCCCTAGCCCTATTTCTAGTTATAATCCCATCCATTACCATAATCTTAACACTAAACCTAAACTTAACATAAACCTTAGCCATAGCTCTAAACCTAGATCTAACTATAACAATAAATCTAAGCCTAAACTTCACCATACCACTAGTCCTAACACTATCTCTGATTACAAAACTAGCCCTAAACCTAGGCCTAGTTCTAAAACAAAACTGAGCCATAGCCCTATCCCTAACCCTAGCCTAACCTTAACCTGAGACCTGACATTAGCCCTATCACTAGACCTAAACTTAGTTCTAAGCCAAGCCTTAATCCTAAACCTAATTTTAACCCTAGCATTAACCCTAATTTTATTCCTTGTCCTAGCACTAAACACAGCTTTAACATCATACCTTACCCTAACCCTAATGTTAACTAACTGTAACCCTAGCCCTAAACCTAGGCCTAAATCTAACACTAGCCCTAGCAGTAATCCGAGCCCTAATTTAGCCCTAACAGTAAACCTAAACCTATCCCTATCCCTAAGACTAACACTAACTCTTGCCCTAGTGCTATCCCTAGTTCTAAACCTATCCCTTACCATAAACCAAAAGCTAGCCCTATCCCTAGCACAAAACTTAGCCCTATCCTTCACCCAAGGCTTAAACCTGGATCTAATACTAAAATTAGGTTTAAACCTCACCCTAACACAAGCCCTAACCCTAATGCTAATTGGAAAATTAGCCCTAAATCTACCCTAACCTTAAAACAAAACCGAGCCATAACCCTAACACTTAACCTAAACTAAACCCTAAAGCTACATCTAGTCCTAAACCTAGCCATAATTTGAGTCCTAACCCTAACCCTAGAAATAACCCTGACAATAACTCGGCACCTAAACTAACCATAGCTCTAAACATTGCCCTAACACTAACCTTAGAACTAAACAAAAACAAAAACCTAGTTTTTTCATTAGCCATAGAATTATGATAACACAAATCCTAGTCAAAATATGAGACCTAACCCTATTTTTTAACTGTAACCCTAACCCTAACCCTATCCCTAAACCTAACCATAACCATAACCCTACCTTAAACCTATCCCTTTCCCTAAGTCAAAATCTAACCCTAATGCTACCATAGTCTTAAAATTAATCCTTCGCCTACCACAAACCCTAATTCTATTACTAATCCTATCCTAGCTCTCATTCTAGTTTAACCCTAATCCTAACCCTGATCCTTATTCTGATTCTAACACTAACCCTAGATCTAAACCTGACCCTAACCATAAACCAAACCCTAACACTACCTTTACTGGTAAACCTATACATAAACTTAACAGTAACACTAGCACTAGATGAAAAATAATTCTAAATATAATGATAAATCTAGCCCTACTCCTAAACAAAAACCTACCACTAGCCCTAACAGTATTCATTAACCTAACTTAAAGACTAACCCTATCCCAAGACCAATGGAACTCACCCTAAACCTAACTCTATCCTGAAAAATGGCCCTTAATCCTGACACTAACCCTAAAACAAACCCTAACCATACCCCTACCACTACTGGTAAAACTATACCTAAACCTAACAGTAACACTAGCACTAGACCAAACCTAATCTTAAATAGAGTCATAAATCTATCCTTACCCCTAAGAAAAATCCTAGCAAATGCTCTAACAATAACCGTTAACCTAACTCAAAGAATAACTCTATTCCTAGACCCAACGCTAGTCCTAAATATGGCCCTCACCCTAAACCTAACCTTAACCTGAACAATGACAGTTACCCTAAAACAAACTCTAGCTCTAAATCTTATCCTACTCAAAACCTAACTAGAATACTAGACTTAACCATAACCCTAGCCCTAAAACTAGCCATAAACATATCACTAGCTCTTACATTACCCATAGCCCTAATGCTAGCCATAAATCTCACACAAACATAGCCCTTATCCTAGCCCTAAACCTCTACCTTATTCTAACCCTAACAAAAAGCCTAGACCAAACCCTAACCCTAACCTTCGCCCTAACCCTAATTCTAGCTCAAACTCTAACCATACTCTGAATATAATCCTAACCTTAACCCTAACATTATCCTTGAATCTAACCCTAACCCTCACGCTAGCCCTAATCCTAGCACAAATGCTAACAATTACCCAAAACCTAACCTGACAAAAACTCTAGTCCTAACTCTAAACCTAATTCTAATTCTAACCTTAACCCTAGCCCTAACCTTAGCTCTAACTCTATCCATTACCCTAAAGATAAGCCTAACCCAAATGCTAACCCTAGGCCTAACGCTAACACTATTGTTAACACTAACCCTATTCATTACTGTACACCTAACTTGAACCCTGAAACTAACCCTATCAATTACACTAACCTGAACCCTAACCCTGTTCCTCATGCTAATTTAAGCCTTAACCCTAAATTTTAACTAAAACTTAACTAAATCAAACCCTACTCAAACCCTAACCCTCATAATACACCTAGCTTTAAACCTGACCCTTAACGTAAACCTAACCTTTACACTAGACCTAGACATAACCTAACCCTAAAATTAACCATAACCATAAACCCAGACCAGATATTAACCCAAGCCTTAATCCTAGCGCTACCACTAACACAAATACTAGTCCTCATATTAGGCTTATGCATAGCCTTAATGCTAACCCAAACCCTAACTCTAGCCCTATCTCTAATTTTAAGCCTCACCCTAGACCTGAACTTAGGTATAACCCCATCCTTTCCCCTAACCCTATCACTATCCCTAACCCTAACACTAACCATATTTCTAGTCCTAACCATAGGCCTAACCCTAACACTAACCCTAGCACTAACCCTAGCTCTAATTTACCCCTAACCTTGGCCAAAGACTAACTCTAACTCTCCCCCTAGCCCTATTTCTAGTTCTAACCCTATCCATTATAATAAACCTAACACAAGCCCTAACCTTAGCACTAACCCTAGCCTAGACCATACCCTAGATCTAACCTTAACTCTACTTTTGTCCCTAAACCTAAGCCTAATCCTAAACCAACCACTAGACCTAACACTATCACTAATCCTAAAACTAGCCATAACCCTAGCCTTATCCTTTAAAAAAAAAAAAAAAAAACAAAAAAAAAAAAAAAAAAAAACGAGCAATTGCCCTAACCCTAAATGTTAACCTAAACCAAACCCTAACCCAAAACCTAGCCTTAACCTTCTAGCTCTAATTCTTGTCCCAGTCCTAAAATTAACCCTGACCCTGACTAATATTCTAACACTAAACTTAATTCTAAATATCTCACTAACCCTAAAGATAGCGGTTACACTAGATCTACACCAAATATAACTCTAATCATAACCTTAGTTCTTATATTAGCCAAAGCCCTAAACCTATCCCTAAACCAAACAGAAAAACTAGCCCTAATCTGAGCCCTAACCCTAGAAGTAAACCGAAACCTAAACCTAGCCCTTGCCCTAACTCTAACCCTAAACGTAGCCCTAATCCTAGCTATACCTCTATCACATACCCTTACCCAAACCCTATCCACAATGCTAACCTTAGTCCTAATCCTAATCCTAATCTATAGTCTAATCAAAACCCTAACCCTATTTCTAGTCCTAACCCTAGCCCTCATTCTAGCTCTAACCCTAACTCAAATCCTTACCCTAACACAAACCCTCAGTCTAAATCTGACCCTAACCCTGAACCAAACACTAAAACTAGCCCTACCAGTAAACTTACACCTAAACCAAAGCCTAACACTAGCCCTAGACCTAAGTGTAATCCTAAATATAGCCCTAACTCTAAACCTAGACCTAAAAAATCCCTGAGCTCTAGCGCTAACATAATCCTTAACCTAAAGCAAACACTTACCCTATCCCTAGACCTAACCCTAGTCCTAATTCTGGCTTTCACCCTAAACCAAACTCTAACTTGAAAACTGACAATAACACTAACACTAAACCTAGCCTAACCCTTAGCCTAAACATAACCCTAGCCCTATTCGTAAACATAAACCTAACACTAGCACTAATCCTAACTTAAACCTAGTACTAACCCTAGCTTTAATCCTAACATTAGCCTAAACCTAACCCTAACCCTAATAATAACCCTAGTCCTAAAGCTAACGCTATTTCTAACCATAATCATAAACCTAACCCTCGACCTGACCCTTAACCTAACCCTTGCCATAAACTTAACACTAAACCTTACCATGAATCAAAACTAAACCTATTCTTAAACATAAATTTAACCATAACCTAAACTTAATGCTAAACCTACTCTTACATCTAATCAAATACATTACTCTAAAGCTAACCTTAACCCTAATGAAAACCCTAGCCCTAAAACCATCCCTAACCCTAACCCTAACCATAACCATAACCTAGACCTAACACTAAACCTAACACTCTCTCTATCCCTAACCATAGATTAAAACATAACCATAACCCTAACTCTAGCCCTAGCCGTAATCATAACCCTAACTCCATCCCTAACCCTAACATTAAACATAGCCCAAATCCCAGCCCTAATATACCCCTATTCCTAACCCTAAGCCGAACCCTAGAATTAAGACTAACTATAATTCTCACACAAAACCTATCCCTACTTCTAAACCTATCCCTTACCATAACCCTATCCCAAGTCCTAAACCTAGTCATAACCCTTGCACTATCCTTAGCCCTAGCATTAACTCTAGATCGAAACCTATCTCGAAAACTAACCCAAACCTGATGCCTCAGCCTAACCCTGAATCTAGCTCTAACCCAAATGCTAATTCTAAAATTAGCCCTAACCCAAGGCCTATCCCTAAAACAAAACTGAGCTATATCCCTAAAACTAACCCTTACCCTAGACCAAACCCTATCTCTACACCAGCCCTAACCCTATCCCTAATTTGAAACCTAACCCTAACCCTAAACCTTACCATTACCCATACTCATCTCCAAACACTAAAACTAGCTCTAAACATCACCCTAACCTTAAACCTAACCTTAAAACAAGACCTACCCCTAAACTTAACCCTAAAACTAACCCTAATTGTAACCCTATTTCTTACAATAGGCATAACCATAACACTAGCCCTAACCCTAATACAAAACTCACCCTAATCCAAGCCCTAACACGAGATTTAACCCTAAACCAAACTTTAACCCTAGTCCTAACCCTAGCTCTAACCCTATCCCTTACCCTAAGCCAAACCCTCACCCAAATTTTAACCATATTCTTAGCACTAATCCTTAGCCTAGTCAAAACCTAACTCTATAACTATTTATTCCTAACCCTAGCCTTCATTCTAGATCTAACCATAAACTAAACTCTAACCCTATCCCTTACCATTATTCTGACCCTAACACTAATCTTAGGTCTAAATCTAAACCTAACCATAAACCAAACCCTAACACTAGCCCTACTGGTAACCTTATACCTAAACCTTATCCTAACACTAGAACTAGACCTAAACCTAATCCTAAATCTAGCCATAACTATAGCTCTAGACCTACAGAAAAACTAGACTTAGCCTTAACAGTAACCGTTAACCTAGCCCAAACTCTAACCCTACCTCTAGACCTAACACTAGTACTAATTCTGGATTGAACCCTAAACATTACCCTACCCGAACATTGTCCCTGACACTAATACTAACCCTAGTTCTAAACTTCATCCTAACCCTAAAACTAACCCTAAAATTACACCTAGCCCTAACATTAAACATAAAACTTGTCTTAATCATTACACTAGTTCTTACATTAGCCATAGCCCTAACCAATCACAAAGCCTAGGCCTAATCCAAGCCCTACCTTAGCTTTAAGCCTAAAGCTAACCCTAACAATAACCCCAGCCTAAACTATATCCTAAGCCTAAACCTAGACCTACTCCTAACCATAACCCTAGCCCTAACCCAAGCTCTAACCCTATTCATTACCCTAACATTACTATAAACCTTATGCTAAACCTTTGTGGGACCTAATCCTAGCAGTAGCCTTAACCCTATCCATTAATTTACACCTAACCTGAACCCTAAACCTAACTGTGTCATTACCCAATCACTAAACATAAGACTAATTTGAGCCCTAAACCTTAACCTTAACCTAACCCAAACCCTAACCTTTACTCTGACTCTAATAATACCCATTTCTCTAAACCTGATCCTAACAAGAAACCTAATATTTACAATAGACATAGCCATAAACCTAACCCTAAAACTATCCCTAACTGTATCCTAGACCTGACATTAGCACTAGCTCTAATCTAGCCCTAACCCTAATACAAAACTTAGCCCACATCCTAGCCATGAACCTCACCTTAATCATAACCCTAACCCTAACTTTAGCCCTAAACATAAACCTAAATCTCACGTATTCCCATCCTAAACCTAACCCTAATCCTAAACCTAACACTAAGATTAGCCCTAACCATAGGCCCAACCCTAACACTAACCCTAGCCATAATCTATGCCCTAATTTAGCCCTATCCCTAACCCTAACCATAGCCCTAAGACTAACTCTCTCACACTAGCCCTATACCTACTTCTAACCCTATCCCTTACCATCACCATACACCTAGCCCTAAATGTAGCCCTACTCTAGTCCTATACTTAGCACTACCTCAAAACCTAGATCTAAACTTAACTCTAAATTTAACCCTAACCATAAGACTAAATCTAACCATAACTGCACTCTTATCCTGAATCCTTAATCCAAGCCTAAATCTCACACCTACAGTAGCCCTAACCCTAAGACTAATATTTAAATTAGCTTTAACCCTAACCCTAGCCCTAAAACAAAACTGAGTCAAAGACCTAACCTTAATGTTTATCCTAAACCTAACCCTAACCCTACACCTAGCCCTAACCCTATCTCTAATTATAGTCTAACCCTAAACCTAAAACTAACCCTGACCCTGACTCTGACCCTAACACTAACCCTGCCTGTAAACCTCATCATCACCATAAACATAACCTTAACACTAGAACTAGACCTAACTCAAAACCTACAACTAGCTGTAATAATAAACGTACTTCATACATTAGCAGTAGCCTTAACCCTAGGCCTAAACTAACCCAAAACCTAGCCTTAATCCGAGTCCTAAACCTAGCTTTAACCCTAAACTTAAACCTAACCCTAACCCAAACACTAGCTTTAATCCTATACATAACCCTAGACCTAATCTTAGGGGCTAACCCTATCCATTACCCTAAAGATAACCCTAACCCTTCTGATAACCCTAGGCCAAACCGTAATACTACACATTACACTAAACCAAACCTAAATCCTAAACCTAATCCTGTCATTACCCTAACCCTAAATATAACACTAATTTGAGCCCTGCACCTAAACACTAACTTAACCCAAACCCTAATCATGGCCCTGATTCTAAAAATAACCCTAGATCTAAACCTGACCCTAACCAAAAACCTAACCCTTACACTGGACAAAGCCATAAACCTAACACTAAATCTATCCCTAACTGTAACCCTAGAACTGACATTAGCCATAGCCCTAATACTATCCCTAAACCTAAAGCAAACCCTAGTCCTCATTGTAGCCCTAAACAAAGCCTTAATCATAAGTCTAACCCTAACCCTTGTTCTAACCCTAATACTAAACTTCGCATTGCCCTAAACCTAGCTATAAGCACATCCTTAGCCTAAACATAACCCTAACTCTAACCCTAACCCTAATGGTATCCCTTACCTTATTCTTAGCCTTAGCACAACCCTAGATTGAAACCCAACTCTAAATCTAACCCTAACTCAATGCCTAAGCCTAATCCTTAAACTAGCCCTAACCCTAGCCCTAACATAACCCTAGCTGTAAACCTAAAACTAACCCTAGCCCTAAGACTACTTCTAACTCTCACACTAGCCCTATGACTCGTACTAACCCTGTCCCTTACCATAACCCTAACCCTAGACCTAACACTAGTACTAACCCTTGTCCTATCTTTATCCCTAGCACTAACCTTAGGCAAAACGTAACTCTAAATCTAGCCCTAACCTGAAGCCTAAGCCTACCCCTACAACTAGCCCAAACCATAATACTAATCCTAAAATGAGCCCTAACAATAGCCCTATCCCAAAAACATAACCGAGACATATCTCTAACACTAACCATTAACCTAAACCAAACCCAAATCATACACATAGACCTAACCCTAGCCGTAATTTGAGTTGGAAGCCGAACCCTAAAACTCACCCTGAACCTGAAGCTGACCCTAACATTTCTAGCTCTAAACATCACCCTAACCCTAAACCTAACCCTAACACTAAACCTACCATTAAAACCCTAAAACTAGCCCTAATTGTAAACCTAGGATTACAGTATTAGATGTAATCCTAAGCCTAGTCTTAACATAACCCAAAACCTAGCCCTAATCCAAGCCCTAACCCTAGCATTAAACCTAACCTAACCCTACAACTATCCCTAATTGTAACCATAATTCTAGCCTTAAACTGATTTCTAACTCTATCCATCACCATAACCATAACCCTAAACATAATGATAACCCTAAGCATAAACCTAACCCTATCCCAAATCCTACCACTTCCATTAGCCTAAACCTAACCTGAATCCTAAACCTAACCCTATCATTACACTAATGCTAATCCTAAAACTAATTTAAGCACAAACTTGAAATCCAAACCTATCCCAAACACTAACACACACCTTGACCCTAATAATACACCTAGCTCTAAAATTGACCCGTAACCCAACACCTAACCCTTAGCCTAGACGTAGCCATAAACTTAATCCTAAAACTAACTTCAACCATAATTCTGGACCTGAAATTAGCCCCAGCCCTAATCCTAGCCCTAACCCTAAAAACACTCCTAGCCCTCATCCTAGCCCTAAACCTAGTCTTAATCATAACCTTAACTATAGCCCTACACCTAACCCCAATTCTAACCCCCATTGTACACTAACCTAGCTATAATGTCATCCCTTACACTAAATTTAAACCTAACCCTAACCCTAACACTAGGCATAAGCTAAACACAAAACCTAGACCTAATCCTAGCCCTAATTTACCTCTATCTCTAACCCTATCCAAACCCTAGCCCTAAGACTAATTGTAACTCTTGCCCTATCCCAATCCCTAGTTCTATCTCTATCCATTACTGTAAACCTAACATTAGCCCTAGCACTTGCCCTAAAGTTAGTCCCAGCCCTGACCCCAACACTAAATCTAACCTTAAGCCTAACACTAACACTAGCCCTAACACTAATGCTAATCATACATCTAGCACTAACTCTAATCCTAGCAGTGTACCAAAACTGAACAATAGCCTAACCCTAAAACTTTAACTTAAACCAAACACTAACACTACACCTAGACCTAGCCCTAATTCGAGTCTCAAGCCTCACCTTAAAAATAATCTGACCCTGACTTATATCCTAACACTCAACCTAGCTCTAAACACTGCCCTAAACTCAAACTGAACACTAACATTAACAATGGCCCCAATTAGAGCCTTAATGCTAACCATAAAACTAACCCTGACCGTGACTCCTACTTTAACAAGAATCATAGCTATAAATATTACCCTAACCTAAAATCTAACCCTACAACTGAACCTACCCCTAATGCTAACCCTAAAACTAACCCTAGTTAGTTCTTACATTAGTCATTACCCTAATCCTAGCCCTAACGCTAACACAAAAACTACTCCTAAACTGAGCCCTAAACCTAGGTTTAACTCTAATTCTAACCCTCAACATAGCCCTAACCCTAGATCTAAATCAATCTCTTACCCTAAGTGAAAACCTCAATCTAAGAGTAACCCTAGACCTATCCCTAGTCCTTAGACTAACCAAAACCCTAACCCTATTAATAGTCCTAAACCTAGCCTTCATTTCAGATCTAACACTACCCCAAAACTTAACCCTAACCCTGACCCTTATTCTGACCCTAACATTAAACCTAGGTCTAACCCTAACCCCAACCCTAACCCACAATTTATTATAATCCTATGCATACACCTAACTCTGAACCTTACTCTCAGCCTTGCTGTAATCATAGATCAGGACCTAACACTCACACTAAACATAACCCTAAACCTAATCCTAGTTCTAACCCTCATCTTAACCCTAACACAAGACCTAATCCTAACCATAACCCTAATCCTAAACTTAACTCTAACTGTATCTATTACCCTAAAAATAACCTTACCATAATGCTAACCCTTGGCTTAATCCTAACCTTATCGCATGCCCCAAACCTATCAATTACCCTAAAGATACCCTGAACCCTAAACCTAAACCAACCATTATGCTAACCGTAATCCTAATGCTAATTCGAGCCCTAACCTGAACTTTAAACTAAACCAAAACCTAACAATGACTGTGAATCTAATAATTCCCCTAGCTATAAACCTGACTCTTACCCTACCTAACACTTACACTAGACCTAGCCATAAACCTAACCATAAAACTATTCCTAACCTTAACCCTAGACATGATATCAACCCTAGCCTTAAACCTAGCCCTAACCCTAACACAAATCTTAGCCCTTATCCTAGCCCTAAACATAGCCTTAATTTTATCCCTAACCCAAACCCTAGGCCTAACCCTAACACTAACCCTAGCCTTAATCTTAGCCCTAATTTAGCTGTATCCCTAAACCTCACCCTAACTCTAGCCCAAAGACTAACTTTAACTCTCACCCTAACCCTTTTTTCTAATTCTATCCCTTACTAGAACCCTAATCCTAGTCCTAACCCTTGGTGTATTCTTAGCCCGATTCTTAGCCCTGGACATAACCCTAGCTCTAACCCTAACTATAAAACTCACAATAACCCTAAGGCTAAACCTAAACTTAACACTAGCCTTAATGATAATGCTAATCATAAAACTAGTTCTAATCCTAGCTTTAGCCTGAAACCTAAACCAAGTCATAGCCATAACCCTAATCCTTAACCTAAACCAAAACCTAACCATACACCTAGTTCTAACCATATCCCTAATTCTAGTTCTAACCCTAACCCAAAAACTAACCCTGAACCTGACCCTGACCCTAATACTAATCATGGCACTAAACATCATCATCACCATATACCTCAACCTAACACTAAACCTAGCTCTAACTCTAACCCTATAAATAGCTCTAATCATAACCCTAATTCATACGTTAGCCGTAGCCTTAACTGTAGTCATAACCTAAACCAAAACCTAGCCTTAATCTGAGTCCTAAACCTAGCTTTAACACTAAACTTAACCCTAACCCAAAACTAGCCCTAAGCCTATACATAACCCTAGCCCTAATCTTAGGTCTAAACCTATTCATTACCCTAATGAAAACCCTAAACCTTAAGCTAACCCTAGGCCTAACCCTACCCCTATCCATTACACTAAACCAAACCTAAACCCTAAAACTAACCATGTCATTTCCCTAAGACTAAACTCTAACCTAACCCAAACCCTAACCCTGACCTTGACCCTAAAAATAACCCTAGATATAAACCTGAATCTTACCATAAACTTAATCCTTACACTGGACCAAGCCTTAAACCTAACACCAAATGTAGCCCTAAATATAACCCTAGACCTGATATTAGCCCTAGCCCTAATACTATCCCTAAACCTAACACAAAACCTATACCTCATCCTAGCCATAAACCTAGCCTTAATCATAACCCTAACACTTAAACCAAACACTAACACTACACCTAGACCTAGACCTAGACCTAGCCCTAATTCGAGTCTCAAGCCTCACCTTAAAACTAATCTGACCCTGACTCATATCCTAATACTAAGCCCTAACCCTAATACTAACCCTTGCCCTATCCTTAAATCTATCCAAAACCACATCCTTTACCCTAAACGTAACCCTAAATCTAACCCTAAACCTTTTTATTCACAATTGCCTTATCCAAATTCCTAGCATTAACACTAGATCAGAATCTAACTTTAAATCTAAACCTAACTTGATGCCTAAGCCTAAAATAAACCCTAAACCTGATGCTAATTCTAAAACTAGTTCTATCCCTAGCCCTAACACTAACCCTAGCCGTAATTTAGCCCTATCCCTAAACCTAACCCTAACCCTAGCCCTGAGAATAACTCTAACTCTCACATTGGCCCTATCACTCATTCTAATTTTATCTCTTTGTATAATACTAACCCTATCCCAAATCCTAGTCCTAACCCTTGCCCTATCCTCAGCCCTAGCACTAACCTAAAAAAAAAAAAAAAAAAAAAAAAAAACTAACTCTAAATTTAACCCTTAACCGAAGCCTAAGCCTAACACTAACACTAATCCTAAAATTTCACTAAAACTAACTCTAGCCCTAAAACCAAACTGAGTCAAAGCTCTACCCTAAACCTTAACTTAAATCAAGCCCTAACACTAAACCTATCCCTAAACCCAGCACTAATTCACGTTTTAAGCCAAACCCTAAAACTAACCCTGACCTTTGCTCTGATCATAACACTAATCCGAGGTCTAAAAATCACCCTAACCCTAACCTTAAACCTAACAGTAAACCTAGGCCTGAAACACAAAAATTAACCATAATCATAACCCTGGTACTTACATTAGCCATAACTCTAACCCTAGAACTAACTTAACCCCAAACCTAGCCCTAATCATAACAATAACCCTAGACCTAAACTGATTTCTAAATCTATCAATTACCATAATCATAACCATAACCCTAATGCTAATTAGAACTCTAACTTTAAACCTTAACCTATCACAAACCCTACCCCAGAACTTGACCCTACAAATACCCCTAGCTCTAAACCTGACCCTAACCATAAACCGAACCCTTACACTAGACATACCGATTATCCTAATCCTAAAACTATCTTTAACCATAATTCTGAACCTGAAATTAGCCCTAGCACTAACCCTAGCCCTAACCCTAGAAAAAAACCCTAGCCCTCATCCTAGCCATAAACCTAGCCTTAATCATAACCCAAACCCTAACCACAGGTCTAACCCAAATTATAACCCTCACTCTACCTCTAAACCTAGGCATAAAGCCATTCCTTACCCCAAAATTTGCCCTAACTCTAAGCCTAAACTCTAAACTCTAATTCTAACCCCTAACCCTTACCATAACCCTAAACCTAACACTAACCCTAAACCCTAGGTTTAACCTAAACACTAAACCTAGCCCTAATCTAGCCCTATCTCTAATCCTAACTGTAACCCTAGCCCTAAGACTAACTCACCCTAGCCCTATCTCTATCCCTAATAATAACTCTATCCCTTACTATAACCCTAAACCTAGCCATAACCCTTGCTCTATCCTTAGTTCTAGCCCTAAACCTAGATCTAACCCTAATTCCAAATTTAACCTAACACAAACCTAAGCCTAACACTAACACTAGCCCTAACCCTAACCTTGGACTAAAACAAAACGGAGCATAAGCCCTAACACTAAACCTTAACTTAAACCAAACCCTAACACAACAACTAGAACTAACCCTAGCCCTTGTTCGAATCCTAACCCTATCTTTAAAATCAACCCTGACCCTGATTCATATCTTAACACTCACCCAAGCTCTAAACACTGCCCTCACATTAAACTGAACTCTATCAGTACCCTAGCCCTAATTCGAGTTCTAACTCTAACACTAAACTAAGCCTGACACTGATTCCTATCCTAACGCGAACCCTAGCTATAAATATCACCCTAACTTTAAACCTAACCCTAACACTAAACCTAACCCATACCCTAACACTAAAATTAAACCTAATTGTAACCCTAGTTCTTACATTAGCCATTGCACTAACCCTAGCCTTAACGTAACACAAGAACTGGGCCTAATCCGAGACCTAACCCTAGCCTTAACCCTAACTCTAACCATAACCATAGCCCTAACCCTAGAACTAAACAAATCCCTTTGCCTAAGCAAAACCCTAAACCTAAAGGCAACGCTAGACCTATCCCTAATCCTTAGGCTAACCAAAACACTAACCATTTTAATAGCCCTTACCCTTGCCCTCATTCTAGATCTAACCCTATCCAATACCCTAACACTAACCGTGACCCTTTTACTGACCTACCACTAATGCTAGGTCTAATCCTAACCCTAACCCTAACACAAAACCTACAGTAATCATGTCCCTAGACCTAACCTTGAACCTAACTCTCAGCCTAGCCCTAACCATAATTCAGAACCTAACCCTTAAACTAAACATAACCTTAACCAAACCCTAGTTCCAACTCTCACCCTAACCCTAAATCAAGACCTAATCCCAACCATAACCCTAGCCCTAAACTTAAGTCTAACTGTATCATTACCCTAAATATAAACCTTACACTAATGCTAACTTTAGGACTAACCCTAAACCTATCACTATCCCCAAACTTATCAATTACCCTAAACCTACCCTGAACCCTAGACCTAATCCAATCATCACCCTAACCCTAACCCTAATGCTCATTTGAGCCTTAAACCTAAACTCAAACCTAAATCAAACCCTAACACTGACACTGACTCTAATAATTTCCCTAGCTCTAAACCTCACTCTTACCATATACCTAACCATTACACTAGACCTAGCCATCAAACTAACCCTAAAACTATCCGTAAGCATAACCCTACACCTGAAATTAGCCTTAGCCATGATACTAGCCCTAACCCTAACACAAACCCTAGCCCTTATCCTATCTCTAAACATAGCTTTAATTGTAACCCTAACCATAACTCTAGGCCTAACCATAACACTAACCCTAGCCCTAGTCTTAGACCTAATTTAGCCCTATCCCTAACCTTAACCCTAACCCTAGCTCAAACACTAACTCTAACTATCACTTTAGTCATAACGCTAGTTCTAATCCTATGCTTTACTGGAACCCTGATCCTAGCCCAAACCATAGGTCTAGACCTAGCCCTATTCATAGCCCTAGCAGCAATCGTAGATCTAACCCTACCTCTAAATCTAACCCTAACTCTTAGTCTAAACCTAAACCTAACTGTAGCCCTAACCCTAAGGCTAATCCTAAAACCAGCATAACCCTCTCCCTAAAACCAAACCAAGCCATAGACATAACCCTAACCCTTAATATAAACTAAGCAATAACCCTACACTTAGCCATAACTCTAGCCCTAATTCAAGTTTTAAGCCAAACCCTTAAACAAACCCTTAACCTGACTCTGACCTTAACACTAACTCTATCTCTAAACATCACCCTAAAGCTATACCTAAAACTAACAATATACATAGCCCTAACCTTAACCCTAAAATTTGCTCTAATTGGAATCCTGGTACTTACATAAGTCATTACCCTAAACCTAGCCTTAACTTAACCCAAAACCTAGCCTTATTCTGAGCATTATCCCTAGATTTACTCCTAACCCTAACCCAATCACTAATTGTAACTATAATCCTAGCCGTAACCATAGATTTAAACCTAACTCTAACTCTAAGCCTAACCCTATCAATAATCATAACAATAACCCTAGCTGTACCCCTATCTCTAACCCTATTCATTACCCTAACCATAACTCTATCCCTAATGCTAAACCTGGGCCTAAACCTAACTGTATCCCTAATCCTAACCCTAACCATTACCCTAAACCTAATCTGAAATATAAACCTAACAGTATCTTTACCCTAATCCTAACTCTAATGCTAATTTGAGCCCTAACACTAAACTTTAACATTTCCAAAGAACTAATTGTTATCCTTACCCTAATAGTACCCTTAGCTCTAAACCTGACAATAACCCTAAACCTAACCCTTACACTAGATGTAGCCATAAACCTAGCCTAAAACTATTTTAACCGTAACACTAGACCTGACATTAGCCCTACCCACAATTACCATAGTGCTAATCCTAGCCTTTATTTAATCCTATCCTAATCCTAAACCTAGCCATAAGACTAACTCTAACTCTTGCCCTGGCCCCATCCCTTGTTTTATTTTAGCCATAATCCTAATCCTAGATATAAGCCTAAGTCTAAATCTAAACCTAACTCTAACTTTAACTGTAAAAATAAGCCTAAACAAAAACCTAATACTACCTTTAACCATAACGCTAATTCTAAAACATGCCCTATCACTAGCCCTAGCCATAAACCAAAACCAAGCCATAGCCCTTAACCTAAATCAACCCTTAACCTAAATCAAACCCTAACCCTACAACTAACCCTAAAACTCACTCTAAAACTAACCCTGACCCTGACACTGACCCTAACACTAATCCTAGCTCTAACAACCACCCTAACTTTAAATTAACCCTAACACTATAACTAGCCTCAACCTAACCCTAAATCTAGCCTTAATCATAACCCTGGTTGATACGTTCATCATTGTCCTAACCGGAGCCATAACCGTAACACAAATTCTACTCCTAATCCAAGCCCTTACCCTAGCTTTAACCCTAATAATAGCCCTAACCCTAAAAATAAAACTAGCCCTAACCCTAACTCTAACTCTATTCCTTACATTAAGCCAAAATCTGAACCAAATGCTAATCCGTCCTAATCCCAATCCTTAGCCTAATTTAAACTCTAACCATAATACTAGTCTTAACCCTAGCCCTCATTTTACCTCTAAACCTAACCCTGACCCTCATCGGTCTCAACCAGACACTAACCCTAAACCAAACCCTAACACTAGTCCTAATGGTAAACCTATACCTATAGCTAAGCCTAACACTAGACCTAGACCCAAAGTTAATCCTAAATATAGCTATAAGTCTCGCCCTAGACCTAAACAAAAACCTAGCAGTAGCCCTAACAATAACCCTTAACCTAAACTGAACAATTACCCTACACCTGGACCTAAATCTAGTCCTCATCCTGGATCTAACCCTAACCCTAACCCTATCCCCAAAACCAACCCTGATTCTAACACTGAACCTAGCTTTAAACCTGACACTAACCCAAAAACTAGACCTAACACTATACCTAGCACTAAACCTAAGATAAAACCTAGCCCTAATCCTAGGCCTAAACTTAGCTTTTAGTATAACCCTTAGCCTAACCCTAGCCTTAAACCTAGCCCTAACCTAAGCCTCGCCTTAGACCTAACCCTAGCTCAAAGCCTAAACTTTACACTAAACATAAACCTAGCTCTCCCCTAAACCCTAAACCTAACCCTATTTTTAATCCTAATGTTAAACCTAGCCTGATCTTTAGCTATAACTATAATAATTTCCCTAAACCTAACCCTAACACTAAACAAAACCCTATCTCTAACACTAAAACAAACTCTAACCATAAATGTAAACCTAGACCTAATCCTAAACCAGACCCTCACCCTAGCCCTAACTCTAGCTCAAACACTAACTCTTACCCTAACCTAACGATAATCCTAGCCCTAAATCTAACACTTACCCTAACCCTAAAACCTACCCCAAATCACACCCTAGCCCTATCCCTAAACCAAACCTAATCATAGACTTAATCCAAACCATAACCTAGTACTAACCCTAGCTCTAAACCTATCCATTACACTAAACATAACCCTAACTCTAATGGTAACCCTAACCCGATTGCTAAACCTAACTCATCCATTACCCTAAAACTTAACTGAAACCTAAACTAAATCCTATTCATTACCCAAATCCTAAACCTAACCCTAATGCTAATTCGAGCCTTAACCCTAAACCTTTAGCCAAACCAAATGCTAACCCTGACCCTGACCCTAATAATAACCCTAGCCCTAAAGCTGACCATTAACCTAATCCTAACTCTTACACTAGACCTAGCCATAACCAAAGCCTAAAAGTATTTTTAACCTTAATCCTAGACCTGATATTAGCCATAGACCTGGTCCTAGCCATAACCCTAACAGAAACCCTAGCCCTAAACCTAGCCTTAATCCTAAACTGAAACATAACCCTAGGCCTAATCCTAATTCTAACACTTACCCTATCCCTAATGCTAGCTATAACCCCATCCATTCCCCTAAATTTAACCTTAAAACCAATGCTAATCCTCACTCTAGCCCAACCCCTTAGTCTAACCCTAACACTAACCCTAGCCTTAATACTAGCCCTAATGTAGCACTAACCCTAACACTAACCCTAGCCCTAATGCTAAGCCCTAATTTAGTTCTAACCCTAACCCTAAATCTAGCCCTAATTCTAGCCCTAATTTAGTCCGAAATCTAACACTAACTCTAGCCCTAATCCACACTCCAATTTAGCCCTAACCCTAGCCCTATCCCTAGCCCTAATCCTGGCCCTTATTTAGCCCTAACTGTAACCCTAATCCTAAGACTACTACTATGACTAACTCTGTTTCTCACCATAGCCATATACCTTGTTTTAACTATATTCATCACCATTACCCTAACTCTCACCCTAACCCTAGCACTAGACCTAGCCCTAACCCTAGATCTAACCCTAACTCAATATCTAACCCTAACCCTAAGCCTAGAACTCAACCTAACACTAGTCCTAACCCTGATGCTAACCCCTAATATAACTGTAATCGTAGCCCTAGCCCTAAAATAAAACCAACCTATATCCATAAACCTTAACCTAAACCAAACCCTAACCCTACAACTAGTACTAATTTAGCCCTAATTAACCCAAACCCTAAAACTAACCCTGATTCTGACACTAACCCTAACAATAACCCTTGCTCTAAACATCACCCTAACCCTAAACCTAACCGTAACACTAGACCTAGCCCTAACACTAACACTAAAACTAGCATTAATTGAAACACTAGTTTATTCATTACCATAGCAATAATCCTAGTGCTAACCAAACCCAAAACCAAGCCCTATCCCGAGCCTTAACCCTAGCTTTAACCCTAATGCTAATCCTAACCCTCACCCAGAACATAGCCCTAAACTTTACCAAATTCTAAACATATCTCTAATGGTAACCCTAGGCATAACCCTAAACTTATCCCTAACCCTTACCTATTTCATTAACCTAAACCGAACCTGAACCAAAACCTAAGGCTATCATTACCCTAACTCTAACCCTAATGCTAATTCAAGCCCAAACCCTAAACCCTAACCCAACCCAAAATTAACTCTGCCCCTTCCCGTGATAATATACCTAGTTCTAACCCTGACCCTACCACTAAACCTAACCCTTATACTAGACCTAGCCATAAACCTAAACCGAAAACCATCCCTAGCTATAATCCTAGACCTGACATTTGCCATAGCCATAATTCTAGCCCTAAACTTAACACAAAACAAACCCATAACCCCAATTATAACCCTAGCCCTAACCCTAGACCATACATTGGCCATAAATCTAAAACTACCCCTAACTCTAACCAAAACCTAGCCTTAATGCAAGACCTAACCCTAGTTTTAACCCTGAACCTAAACCTAACACTAGTATTAACCCTAACCCTAAACATAGCCCTAAACCTTGATCTAATCCTATCCATATTTTTATTGGTTGTTCAAAACATTACAAAGCTCTTGACATATCATATTTCATGCATTAGATTCAAGTTGGTTATGAACTCCCAATTTTACCCCAAATACAGATTGCAGAATCACATCGGTTACACATCCACATTTTTACATAATGCCCTATTAGTAACTGTTGTATTCTGCTACCTTTCCTATCCTCAACTATCCCCCCTCCCCTCCCCTCCCTTCTTGTCTCTCTAACCCATCTACTGTAATTCATTTCTCTCCTTGTTTATTTTCCCATTCCCCTCACAACCTCTTATATGTAATTTTGTATAACAATGAGGGTCTCCCTCCATTACCATGCAATTTACCTTTTCTCTCCCTTTCCCTCCCACCTCATGTCTCTGTTTAATGTTAATCTTTTCTTCCTGCTCTTCCTCCCTGCTCTGTTCTTAGTTGCTCTCATTATATCAAAGAAGACATTTGGTATTTGTTTTTTAGGGATTGGCTAGCTTCACTAAGCATAATCTGCTCTAGTGCCATCCATTTCCCTGCAAATTCCATGATTTTGTCATTTTTTTAGTGCTGCGTAATGCTCCATGGTGTATAAATGCCACATTTTTTTTTTATCCATTCATCTATTGGTTCCAGAGTCTAGCAATTGTGAATTGTGCTGCTATGAACATCGATGTGGCAGTATCCCTATAGTACCCTCTTTTAAGGTCTTCAGGAAATAGTCCAAGAAGGGCAATAGCTGGGTCAAATGGTGGTTCCATTCCCAGCTTTCCCAGAAATCTCCATACTGCTTTCCAAATTGGCCGCACCTGCCGCAGTCTGGCTGGGCACAAATCACTAGCCACTGAAGCAGGAACAAACTTTATTTTTAAACTGCAGGAAAACACTTCACACAGCTCCCAGGGAATCGTCCTGAATGCCACGAGGCTTGTACAGGAACCCCCAGCCGGAAATATCTCTCCCGGAAATCCCTCCTCCTGCACTTCCCCAACCAATGGGAACTCTCGGGGAATCCCCGGAAATCCCCACGAGAACTCCAAAATAGTGCGAGAACTCAAAAGTTGCGGCAGAGGCGGATAGTAATGCCTCGCCTGTCAATCAATACTGTTGGCAAAATGCCAGGGGCCATACAGACTCAGCCGTGGCTCTCAGCATCTCCCCCTTTTTGTTTAATTAAACAACAAGCAATGTGGCTTAGGGACCGTGCCTGTTAGGCAGTCCAATTCAACATATGGTCCTTACCCGTCATCGGATGAACTGACCTCTAGGCGTCAGCCTCCTGTCTTAGGTTGGTACCACTGCAATTGGATCATACCCGTCACTGACTACCGGTCCAGCATACAGCCATACTTGTGGATAGGCCTTTGCACCAGTGGGGGGGTGAGGTTCTTCGCCTCACCTCTGTTGGCCCCCAAATTTTAGACCATCACTAGTAGAAGGGAGGAGGATGCAAAATGCCATGACACTAAGCCAATTGAGGGCTCCTTTGAAAAATTGTACCACCGGTGACACCATCAGCAAAAATACTCCAGCACTACCACAATTCGCTGTACCAACAGATAGTTCACAATGCATACAAGTGATACATAGTCCAGGCAAGGTCTGCAAGCAATTCAAAGCAGAGGAATCTGTCAATATGTCCATTTCCTCCCAAAGTAAATCGACTCCTTAATTGAGCATTACTTGTGGAGTTATTATTCATTGATGCATCAGTTTTTACAGTTTGTTGATAACTGTCGAAGAAGCTGTAGTTTGGTTTTATCTTTGTCTTCACCGGCACTGGGATGAAGATAGGAATTCTGGCAATGATGCTAAGAAAAAAATTATGTAACATTCCAACAGGCACTAAGAAAACAATTTTTTGAACAATTTACATTATCCTGAACAGAATTATTAAATATAATGAGAAGGAAAGGTGAAAGTAAACAAACAGATCAGTTAACCTCCTTATTTGTTCACATATTAAAACAATTTTCAACAGCTGTTTACCCAATCTAAATTAAACCATTAAAATCACGTGAATAAAAAAAAATTCAGATCCATTTATTCATGAGAGCTCCTCATATATGATATATGGACATACGCACATACAGACATACAACACAAAACAGAAGTGTGCACACATAACATACAACACTTAAGACAATAGTAAAGGCCTTGAAGCTTTACCTAGGTGAAATATCTATTGCAATGCTTAAAAACTCCACAGTCAAAAAATAAAACTGATCAGAAAAACATTAACCTAGGTCTGTATGAGCTCAAAAATAAAATAGAACTTTATCATGTGGGAAAAGGCAAATAATAAAATAAATATTGAAAAAAGCATCCTGGTTAATCACTGTCGCAGATGTAAGAATAGCCAAACTGGAGTTCTGGATATCAGCTGTTATGGATTTGAGTCAAATCATCTTCCTTTTGGCCTGTAGAAATTGTTTTAGTTAATCTCTCTGTAATCCAAATCGGCTGCTGTTCTCCCTGTGGAAAAACAAAAACAGAACCCCGACTCCAGACAATCACTGGGTCAGGACCTTTCCATTGTCCTGTTAGAATATCCTTCCAAAGTACCTTAGGCTTATGTACATTTTTTGGACACATATGCCTTTCCGCAGCACTAAGCCCTGAGGAATCCAAATTTAAAAAGTTTAGAGTAAAAAGAGTTATTTTAAGTTTATCTTTGGGTGACATATACCCCTTTCCAATTCCCTCTTTTTGCTTTAGTAAGTACATTTTAATAGTTTGATGAGCTCTTTCAAGTATGCCTTGTCCTTGTGGATTGTATGGGATTCCTGTTATATGAGTAATGCCAAATGATGAGCAAAATTGTTTAAAAGAGGTAGAAGTATAACCAGGACCATTATCTGTTTTTAACTGTTTAGGAACGCCCATAGTGGCAAAATTTTGTAAGCAATGAGCTATAACATCTTTAGTTTTTTTTCCGGAATGAAGGGAGCCCATCAAAAATCCGGAAGAAGTATCAACTGTAACATGCAAATATTTTAATTTTCCAAATTGTGGCAAGTGTGTGACGTCCATCTGCCAAATATGGTTAGGTATCAGTATTGACTCCAAGATTAACTTTTGGTAAAAAGGTCACACAATTTTGACATTGTTTAATTATTTGTCTAGCTTGTTCCTTAGTTATTTTAAAATGCTTTTGTAAAGTATTAGCATTGACATGGAACCTTTTATGAAAATGTATAGCTTCTTCTAGTGTAGAGAAAATATGTATGTCATGTGTAGTTTTATCTGCTAAATCGTTGCCCAAACTAAGGGCTCCAGGCAATCCTGTATGTGCTCTGATATGTCCTATAAAGAATGGATCTTTTCTGTCCCAGATTAGACTTTGTATAGCAGAAAACAAAGAAAAAACAGTAGAGAAAGGGGAAATCCTGCCAGCATCTTCAATGGATACTATAGCATTAACTACATACTGACTATCAGAGAATAAATTAAATACAGAATCTTTAAACATCAAAAAAGCTTGTAAAACTGCATTAAGCTCTACCTTTTGAGCTGATTGTTTGGGTACTAAAAATGTAAAAGTTTGATCAGGGGTAACTACTGCTGCTGTACCATTATTTGACCCATCAGTGAATACATTTGGAGCATTCATGATAGGGGTTTTTCTTGTCATTTTTGGAAAAACTACAGGATGCGAAGACCAAAAAGACAATAAAGGATTAGATGGTAAGTGATTACCAAATGAAACATTAGATTTACACATGATTATTGCCCAAGTATTTAACTCATTAGCTAACTCATCCATTTGATCCATAGTATATGGAGTAATAATTTTATTGGGAGAAATTCCAAACACTCCCTTTGCTGCTTTTATTCCTTTGAGTATTAATTGTCCTACAGCCTCAGGATACCTAGTAAGAATAGTGTTAGGAGAATAAGATAAATGTATCCACAATAATGGACCTTCTTGCCAAAATACTCCTGTAGGAATATTTTTTGTTGGTAGTACAATAAATAATAAAGGCAAACTTATATCAATTCTATCCAAATGCATATTTTCCATATATGTTTCAATAATTTTTAATGCCTTTCTTGCTTCAGGCGTTAACATGGGGGGTGAATTTGGATCTGATGGACCTTTTAGGATATCAAATCAAGGTCCCAACTCTCCTGTTGGTATGCCTAGATAAGGCCTTATCCAATTTATGTCTCCTAATAACTTTTGAAAGTCATTAAGTGATTTGAGTTGATCTACTCGTATTTGAATTTTTGGTGGACGGACCATGGTTGAGGATAATAGAACTCCTAAATAATTAATTGGAAAATTTAATTGTACTTTATCTATTGCTATCTCTAGATTATAATTTTTTAATAAGTTTGTAAGTGTGGCATAACATTCTAGCAATGTGTTTTTATCTTTGTGTGCTAACAATACATCATCCATATAGTGAAATATTTGTAGTTTAGGATTTTGATTTCTAAGTGGCTGGATTGCTTTGTTAACATAAATTTGACACATAGTTGGGCTGTTAGCCATCCCTTGAGGGAGTACTTTCCATTCATATCTCTGATCAGGACCTTCATGATTCAGTGCAGGGATAGTAAATGCAAAATGTGGACTATCCTCAGGATGAATTGGAATTGAAAAAAAACAATCTTTAATATCTATAGCTAAAACGTACCAGGTTTTTGGCAAAGCAGACAATTGAGGAATCCCCGATTGAGCAGGTCCCATAATAACCATCTCATTATTAATGGCTCTTAAATCTTGCAATAATCTCCATTTACCAGATTTCTTTTTAATGACAAAAATGGGAGTATTGTAAGGAGATATGGAAGGTTGTATATGTCCCTCCGCTAATTGTTGTTTGACCAAGTCATGGGCTGCTTGTATCTTTTCTTTAGTCAGGGGCCACTGAGGAACCCATACTGGTCTATATGATTTCCAAGTAATTTTTATTGCCTCAGTGACCCCTTCTGAAAACCCAGTCCATGTCTATTTATTCCCTGATCTATTTGAATTGGTGCTGCTATGCCTTGTTCTCCTAATCTTATTTCTTTCCTGAAACCTTGTCTAGCCCTAATAGTGGGCGCATTTGGATTGATGTTATTTGTTAATGTCAAACCTAATTGATCTAGGACATCTCGTCCCCATAAATTTATAGGAAGATGATCCAATACATATGGCTGTATAGTTCCTTCGCATCCTTCAGGATCCTTCCAATCTAATACTATTGCACTTCTATGGGGATTAGTTGCCACTCCTAGGCCTTGAAGCGTTTGATAGGCTTGTTGTAACGGCCAATGTTTTGGCCATTCTTGACGAGATATGATGCTAAGGTCTGCACCTGTATCCAGTAGCCCATTAAATTCATGTTCTTGAATATTTAGTTTTAGCATGGGGCAAGAATCTAAATTTAAAGACAGCATAGCCCAATCTACACCTGTGGAGCCTAATCCCCTGGAACCTCTTTCTATAGTACTACTGGAAAATTTATCATGTAGGCTGGGTATTATTAATAACTGTGCTATTCTATCTCCTGGTGAAATTACTGATATACCCTTTGGAGAACTAGCTATAATTTTTATTTCACCTTCATAATCGGGATCAATTACCCTGGGACTTATCATAAGTCCTTTTAGCGTAGAAGAACTGCGTCCTAACAATAAGCCTACTCTTCCTTGGGGAAGAGGTCCTTTTACTCCTGTGGGAATGATTTGAACTCCCATCTCTGGAGTTAGTACTGCTCTGGCGGAGGCGCAGATGTCCAACCCTGCGCTCCCTCTGGTTCGTTTGATGAGAGATCTGATGGATAATGTGTCCTGGGCAATACCCTGATGGTGTTGCTGGGTTCCTCCATGGTGTTTCTGGGTTCCTCCAGTGCCCCGTACATTTGTGGTCGTGGGCCCCGGAGCATTGGGCCCCCCTGTCCGTTTTTTGGCAATGGAGCTCAATGCCTTTCTCCACGATATCGTGGGTAAACACTTGGTCCTTGTCTGTTTTTTGATAATGGAATACCCTCTATGGTGGTTTGAGAATGGCATTCATTAGCCCAATGTTTCCCTCTACGGCATCGTGGGCAAATACCCGGTATTCTATTCGTTTGATATCTAGCTTTGTTAAACCCTCCTCCTATGGGGCAACTCCTTTTAAAATGTCCTGTTTGATCACAATTATAGCATGTTTTTGGCCTGGCATCTAAAGCCTGTTGTACTGCTGCTAAGACTTGCCCTTGTTCATTAATGTCTCTACATAATTTAATATATGTGTTTAAATCTTCATGTCTCCATGGTCTAATGACCTCTCTGCAACAACGATATGCTTGGTCATAAGCCAGTTGTTTTATAAATGGCATTGCCTGTTCTGTATCCCCCAAAATTCTAGAAGCTGCTTGAATAAGCCTATCTACAAATTCAGCGTAAGGTTCATTAGTTCCTTGTATTACCTTAGATAACTGACCTTGTAAACCTCCATGCCCCTGTAAAGTTTTCCATGCCGTAACCTCATCTACAGCAATTTGTGCGTATACGCCAGGATCATATTCAATTTGTTGCCATTGACCCTCATAAGGTCCTTTTCCTAACAACATATCTCGATTTCTTTGAGGGTAACCGGCTGCTGCATTTCGCCTAGCTGTCTCCCTGCAAAATTCCTCATTGGCAACCTTCCATAACAAATATTGTCCTCCATTTAGCACAGATTTACACATACTAGCCCAATCTGCTGGCGTCATGTCCAAGTTGGTAATGGATTCGACCATGCTTACAGTGAATGGTGCTTGAGGACCATAGGTTGTTACAGCCTCCTTTAACTGCTTCACTGTTTTGAAATCTAAAGCACGGTGAATTTGCTGCCCTCCTGCCTGCTCAAGTACAGGGCATGCTAATCTTTGAGGTCCTGTATCAGGATCCCATCTATCAACTACGGGGTTTGAGGGCCACTCAGCTATCTCCATAGGGGGTGCTGTTGGTTGAATTACGCCCTCTGGTGATAGAACGGTGTTAGTAGCAGCCTCCTGTTGTAGCTTTTTCCCTAATAGCTGTTTCTCCTCTAAGCTTTCTTCCTTTAAATTTTCTTCCTCTGTCTGACTAGCTTGAGAGACCTTCTCTTTTGCTTGATCTAAAATGTCTTTCTCCATGGTCTGAACCTCTAACAATTTACTTAACACTCTTTCAGTTTGTTTTTTACTAATTTCTAATCTGTTATAAAGATAACGCAACCCAATAAGATAACACAAAACAAAACTGAAACAGAATGAAACAAAAACGGAACAAAAAATCGTTGTATCAATTTTCCTATTTTCTTGATATGTGCATTTGTGGTCTATTTCTATCTCTTCCTCAGGGGCGAACAACTTCAAACCTTGAGCCAACCATTTTTCCCAATCTGCCTGAGAAAATTCTAGGGATAGGCAGCTTGAAACAAACACAAAACAAATCAAAACAAGAACACATTGTTTTTTAAAATGGTCACCCATTCTCTCTCCTTCCCTTAGGGGCAAGCAATTTCACTTACCCCAAAGCTTCAGACGTTCCCCGTACGGGCCACCAAATGCCGCAATCTGGCTGGGCACAAATCACTAGCCACTGAAGCAGGAACAAACTTTATTTTTAAACTGCAGGAAAACACTTCACACAGCTCCCGGGGAATCGTCCTGAACGCCATGAGGCTTGTCCAGGAACCCCCAGCCGGAAATATCTCTCCCGGAAATCCCTCCTCCTGCACTTCCCCAACCAATGGGAACTCTCAGGGAATCCCCGGAAATCCCCACGAGAACTCCAAAATAGTGCGAGAACCCAAACGTTGCGGCAGAGGCGGATAGTAATGCCTCGCCTGTCAATCAATACTGTTGGCAAAATGCCAGGAGCCATACAGACTCAGCCATGGCTCTCAGCAGCACCAATTTGCAGTCCCACCAGCAATGTACAAGAGAACACTTTTCTCCACATCCTCGCCAGCACTTGTTGTTGTTTGACTTCATAATGGCTGCCAATCTTACTGGAGTGAGATGGTATCTTAGGGTGGTTTTGATTTGCATTTCTCTGACTGCTAGAGATGGTGAGCATTTTTTCATGTGCTTGTTGATTGATTGTATGTCCTCCTCTGAGAAGTGTCTGTTCAGGTCCTTGGCCCATTTGTTGATTGGGTTATTTGTTCTCTTATTGTCTAATTTTTTGAGTTCTTTGTATACTTTGGATATTAGGGCTCTATCTGAAGTGTGAGGAGTAAAAATTTGTTCCCATGATGTAGGCTCCCTATTTACCTCTCTTATTGTTTCTCTTGCTGAGAAAAAACTTTTCAGTTTAAGTAAGTCCCATTTGTTGATTCTTGTTATTAACTCTTGTGCTATGGGTGTCCTATTAAGGAATTTGGAGCCCGACCCCACAATATGTAGATCGGAGCCAACTTTTTCTTCTATCAGACGCAGAGTCTCTGATTTGATATCTAGCTCCTTGATCCACTTTGAGTTAACTTTTGTGCATGACGAGAGGAGGGGATTCAGTTTCATTTTGTTGCATATGAATTTCCAGTTTTCCCAACACCATTTGTTGAAGATGCTATCCTTCCTCCATTGCATGCTTTTAGCTCCTTTATCAAATATAAGATAGTTGTAGCTTTGTGGATTAGTCTCTGTGTCCTCTATTCTGTACCATTGGTCCACCCGCCTGTTTTGGTACCAGAACCATGCTGTTTTTGTTACTATTGCTCTGTAATATAGTTTGAAATCTGGTATCGCTATACTGCCTAATTCACACTTCCTGCTTATAATTGCTTTTGCTATTCTGGGTCTCTTATTTTTCCATATGAATTTCATGATTACTTTATCTATTTCTACAACAAATGCCGTTGGGATTTTGATTGGCATTGCATTAAACCTATGAAGAACTTTTGGTAATATCGCCATTTTGATGATGTTTGTTCTGCCTATCCATGAACAGGGTATATTTTTCCATCTTCTAAGATCTTCTTCTACTTCTCTTTTTTAGGTTCTGTAGTTTTTATTGTATAGATCTTTCACCTCCTTTGTTAGGTTGATTCCCAAGTATTTTATTTTTATTTTTTTTTTTTTGAGGATATTGTGAATGGAGTGTTTTTCCTCATTTCCATTTCAGAAGTTTTGTCACTGATATACAGAAATGCCTTTGATTTATGCGTGTTGATTTTATATCCTGCCACTTTGCTGAATTCATTTATTAGTTCTAGTAGTTTTTTTTTAGACCCTTTTGGGTCTTCTAGGTATAGAATCATGTCATCTGCAAATAGTGATAATTTAAGTTCTTCTTTTCCTATTTTTATGCCTTTAATTTCTTTTGTCTGTCTAATTGCTCTGGCCAGTGTTTCGAGAACTATATTGAATAGAAGTGGTGATAGAGGGCATCCCTGTCGTGTTCCAGATTTCAGAGGGAATGCCTTCAATTTTTCTCCATTCAGAATGATGCTAGCCTGAGGCTTAGCATCGATAGCTTTTACTATGTTGAGGTAAGTTCCTATTATCTCTAGTTTTTCTAATGTTTTGAACATAAAGGGATGCTGTACTTTGTTGAATGCTTTTTCTGTGTCTATCAAGATGATCATGTGGTTCTTATCTTTAAGTCTATTGATGTGGTCTATAACATTTATTGATTTCCGTATATTGAACCATCCTTGCATCCCAGGTATGAATCCTACCTGATCATGGTGCACATTTTTTTGATGTGTTTTTGTATCTGATTCTCCAGAATTTTATTGAGGATTTTTGCATTTAGGTTCATCAGAGATATTGGTCTATAGTTTTCTTTCTTTGAGGTGTCTTTGTCTGGTTTCGGAATCAGGGTGATGTTGGCCTCATAGAATGAATTTGGCAGAGCTCCCTCTTTTTCTATTTCCTGAAATAACTTGAAAAGTGTTGGTAATAATTCTTCTTTAAAGGTTTTGTAAAACTCCGCTGTATACCCATCTGGTCCTGGGCTTTTCTTGGTTGGTAGTCTTTTGATTGCTTCTTCTATTTCATCCATTGTTATAGGTCTGTTTAAGTTGTGAGTATCCTCCTGACTCAGTCTGGGCAAATCATATGACTTAAGAAATTTATTGATGTATTCACTATCTTCTATTTTATTGGAATATAGGTTTTCAAAATAATTTCTAATTGTCTTCTGTATTTCTGTAGCATCTGTTGTGATATTGCCTTTTTCATCCCGTATGTTAGTAATTTGAATTCTCTCACTTCTTCTCTTCGTTAGAATGGCTAAGGGTCTTTTGATCTTATTTATTTTTCCATAATCCTATCAATTACCCTAAGCTATTCCTAACTGTAATGCTAACCCTAGACCTAACCCTAATCCTTACTCTAACCCAAATAATCACCCTATAACTAGTCCTAATCCTAGCCCTCATTTCAGCTCTAACCATAATCCAAACCCTAAACCTAACCCTGACACTTTTTCTGACCCTAAAGGTAATCATATGTCTAAACATGACCCTAACCATAAACTGAATCCTAACACTAGCACTAGCAATAAACCTATACTTAACCTAGCCATAACACTAACCATAGACCTAAACCTAATCCTAAATCTAGCCATATCACTAGCCCTAGAGCTAAACAGAAACCTAACCCTAGCCCTAATGATAAACCTTAACCTAACACAAAAAATAACCCTACCCGTAGAACTAACCCTAGTGATAATTCTGGGTTTAACCCTAACCCAAACACTGACCAAGATCCTAACACTAACCCTAGCACTAAACATCATGCTAACGGTAAGGTAACCCTAACCCTAACGTTTTATCTAGCCATGACACTTGCCCAAAAAGTAGCGCTAATCATAACCCTGGTTTATATATTAGTTGTAGGCTTAAAACTAGCTGCAACCTAACCCAAATCCTGGCCCTAAGCTGAGCGCTAACTCTAGTTCTTACTCTAACCCTAAAACTAGCCCTAATTCATACCATAACCATAGATGTAACCCTAGCATTTACCCTATCCATTACCTTAAGCTAAAGCCTAAATATAATGCTAACTCTACTCCTAACCCTAATCCAGAGCCTAACACAATCCCTAACCCTATTACTAATCCTAACCCTAACCTTCATTCTAGCTCTAACGCTAACCCAAACACAAACCCTAACCCTTACACATATTCTGACACTAACACTAACCACAGATATAAATCTGACCCTAACCCGAAACTGAACCCTAACATTAGCCCTACTGGTAATTGTATACTTAAACCTAAACCTAACAATAGCCTTATACTTAAATCTAATCCTAAATCTAGCCATATCTCTAGACCTAGACCTTAACAACAACCTAGCCCTAGCCCTAACAATAACCCTTAGCCTAAGCCAAACACTAATCCTACCTCTAGACCTAACCCTAAACCTAATTCTGGCACTAAAACCAACACTACCTCTAACATGAACACTGGCCCTGACCCGAACATAATCCTAGCTCCAAAGCTCACCCTAAACCAAAACCTAATCCTAACACTAGAACTAGCAATAACCCTATCCTTAAAACTAGCCGTAATAATAACCATAGCTCTTACATTACCCATGGCCCTAACCCTATGCCTAAACTAACAAGACCTAGCCCTAATTTAGGCCTGAACATAGCCCTAAGTGTAAACCTAAACCTAACCCTATCCCTAACCCTAAGCCTCACTTTAGACCTAACCCTATCTCAAAGCCTAACATTTACCCTTAACATAACAATAGCCCTGTCCTAAACCATAACCTAACACTAGTCCTAATCCTAACATTAACCATAGCCCTAATTATAGCTCTAATTATATCTACCACCCTAACCCCAGCCCTAATACTAACAGTAACCTTAGCCCTAACGCTAGCTCTAATTCTATCCATTATGCTAACCATAATCCTAACCCTAATTCTAACCCTAGGCTTAACCCTAACCCTATCGAAATCCCTAAACCTATCCATTGCCCTAAAACTCACATGAACCATAATTCTAAGCCTATTCATTACCCTAACCCTAACTATAACCCTAATGCTAATTCGAGCCCTAAACCTAAACCTTAATCTAAACCAAACCTTAAGCCAAACACTGACCCTAATAATACACATAGCTGCAAAATTGACCCTTACACTAAATCTAATGCTTACATTAGACCTAACCATAAACATAAACCGAAACCTATCTCTAATGTAACCCTAGACCTGACATTATCCCTAGCCCTAATCCTAGCCCTAACCCTAACATGAACACTAGCTCTCATTCTAGCCCAAAACCTAGCCTTAATCATAACCCTAACCCTAATTCTAACACTTTCCCTAGCCCTAAACCTAGTTATAACCCCATTGCTTAACCTAAACTTAACCCAATCCCTAACCCTAACACTAAACCTAACACTAACCTTAACCCTAGGACTATCCCCTAACACTACCCCTAGCCCTAATCCTAAACCTAAACCTAATCCTAACATTAAGACTAACTATAACTCTCGCCCTAGCCCGAGCCCTAATCTAACCCTATCACTTACGTTAACCTTATTCCTAGCCATAGCCTAGAATAACCCTAGCCCTAACCCTAGATCTAAACCTAACTCTAAATCTAACACTAATTCTAAAAATAAACCTTATGATAACAATAGCACTAACCCTAATGCTAATCCTAAAATTAGCCCTAAACATAGGCTTAGCCCTAAAACAATACTGAGCCAGAACACTAACCCTAAACTTTTACCTAAGCCAATCCCTAACCTTATATCTAGCCCTAAGCCTAGCCCTAATTTGAGTCCTAATCTTAACCCTAAATCTAACCTGGCTCTGACATTAACACTAACCCTGCCTCTAAACATCACCCTAAACCTAAACCTTAACCTAACACTAGACCTGGTCCTAATCCTAATTCTAAAACTAGTTCTAATCATAACCCTAGATCATACATTAGCCATAACCTTAAACCTAATGCTAACAAAACCTAACCCAATTCTGATACTTAAACATAGCTTTCACCCTAACCCTAAACCTAACACTAGCCCTAACCCTAATCCGAAAGCTACCTCTAACCCTAGCTCTAACTTTATACTTTACCCTAGCCAATCCCCAAACCTAATGCTAACCCTTGTCCTAAAACTAATTCTTAGTCTAACCCAAACCCTAACCCTATTACTAATCCTAACCTTAGTCCTCATTCTTGTTATAATCCTAACCCAAATTCTAACCCTAACCCTGACACTTATTCTGACCCTGAACCTAAACCAAACCCTAACACTAGCCCTACCCATAACCCTGTATTTAAACCTAACCCGAACAATAGCCCTAGATTAAACCTAATCCTAAATCTAGCCATATCTTTAACCAAGACCTAAACAAAAAACTATCCCTAGCTCTAATGATAACACTTAACCTAAGCCAAACACTACCTTACTTCTAGACCTAACAAATCCTAATTCTGGCTCAAGCCATAACCCTAACCCTAATCCAAACACAGACCCTGACCCTAACACTAACCCTAATTATAAAACTGACCCTAACCGAAACCTAAAACTAACACTAGACCTAGCCATAACTGTACACATAACACTTACATTACCATAACACTAAAACTAGCTCTAAACCTAACACAAAACCTAGCCTTGATCCTAGGCCTAAATCTAGCCCAAAGTGTAACCCTAACCCTAACCTAAACTTATCACTTAACCTAAGCCTAACCTTCACGCTAATCCTAAGCCTCATCTTAGACATAACCCTAAATAAAACCCAAAACCACACCCTAAACATAACCCTAGACCTATCCCTAAACCTAATCCTAATCCTAACCCTAATCATAATGTTAATACTATCCCTAATACTATCTCTAAAATTATCCATTACCCTAAACTGACCCTTAACCCTAATGATAACTCTAGCTCTAATTCTAATTGCAAACCTGATCCTAGTCCTAACACTAAACCTACCACTCATCCTAGGCTTAACCCTAGATTAAACCCTAACCCTTACTCTAACACTAATCCTAGCCCTAACACTAACACTAACACTAAATCTAAAACTACCCCTAACCCTAACCTGACATCTAACCCTATTCATTACCCTAACTCAAATGATAATCTTAGCTCTAACTTTAACACTAACCCTAAACCTAAAGCTATCCCTAACCCTAACACGACATCTAACCCTATCCATTAATCTAACTCTAAATATAACCTTAGCCCTAACCCTAACACTAACCCTAACCTTAACCAAAAATATAACCCTAGACATAATCCTAAACCTAACCCTCACACTAGCACTAACCCTAGTTCAAAACCTAACCTACACCCTAAAATTAACCAAAACCCTAACCCTAGCCCTAGCCCTAACCATAACTCTAGCACTAACCCTAACTCTAGCCCTAATCCTATCTAAAACCATAGCCCTAACACTAGCTCTAATGCTATTCATTACCCTTACAATATTCTTAACCCAAATGCTAACCCTAGGCCTCACCCTAACCCTATCACTAACCCTAACCCTACCAATTACCCTAATCTTAACCTGAATCCTAAACCTAAACCTATCCATAAACCTAACCCTCATTCTAACCCTAAGGCTAATTTAAGCTGTAACCCAAATAATTAACCTAATACAAACCAGAAATGTGACCCTGACCCTAAAAATACACCTTACCCTTAACATGGACTTTACCCTAAAGCAAACATTAGACCTAGCCATGAACCTAACCCTATAACTATCCCTAGCCATAACCCTAAACTTGATATTATCCCTATCCCTAAAATTTGCCTAACCCTAATAGAAACCTTCACCCTAACCCCAAATCTAGCCTTAATTCTAACACAAACCTAACCCTAGACCTAAACCTAATTCTAATCATTGCATTAGCCCAAAACTTAGATATAACCCCATCCCTTTCCCTAATCCTAACCCTAAAACTAATCTTAAAAAATATCCCTAACCCTAGGCCTAACCCTAACACCAATCATAGACATATTTCTAGTCCTAATTTAGCCCTAAACTTACCCCTAACCCTAGCATTAAGACTACCCCTAAGCCTAAACTCACCCTATCACTAGCAATAACACTAACATTAATCATAAAACTACCCTTACTTTTAAGCCTTAGCCCTAAAACATAACGAACCATAGCACTAACACTAACCCTTATCCTAAACCAAATCTTAACCCTACATCTAGCCCTAAGCCTACCCCTAATTTGAGTCCTATCCAAAACCCTAAAACTAACCCTGACCCTGACTCTGAACCTAACACTAACCCTAGTTCAAAACATCACCCTGAACTTAAACCTAACCATAAAACTAGACTTAGCACTAACTGTAACACTAAAATTAGCCCTAACCATAACCCTAGTTTTTACATTAGTTGTATCCCTAACACTACCCCTAATGTAACCCAAAATCTAGCTCTAATGCCAGCCCCAACCCTCGCTTTAACCCTAACTCTTAACCTCAACCAAGTCCTAAATGTTACTCTAAACCTAACCCTAACTTTAATCTTTGCAATAACCCTAAACCTAACACTAACTCTAACACTAACACTAACCATTATCCTAAACATAACCCTAACCCTAAACATAACCAAACACTAAACCTAGACATAACACTAACCCTAAAACTAGCCCTAAATATAATCCTAGTTCTTACATTAGCCATAGCCCAAAAGCTAATACAAAATCTAGCCTAACCCTAATCCAAGTTCTAACGCTAGCTTTAACCCTAACCCTAAACATAACCATAGCCCTAATCCTAACACTAGCCCTAAGACTAGTGCTAACCCTATCCCTTACCCTAAGCCAAACTCTAACTCTAAAATTACCCTAGTTCTAAACCTGATTCGTAGCTTAACCCAAAACCTAACACTATTACTAGATCTAAACCTAACCTCAATCTAGCTGTATCTCTAGCCCAAACCCTAACCCTAACCCTGACCCTTATTCTGACCCTAACACTATCCATACATCAAAACCAGACCCTAACCATAAACTGACCCTAAATTTGGCACTACCTGTAACCCTATAACTAAACCTTACCCTAACACTAGACCTAGAAATACACTTAATCCTTTATATAATGATAACTCTAGGTCCAGCCCTAAACAAAAACTTAGTCCTAGCCCTAATAATAAGCCTTAACCTAATCCCAAAACTTACCCTACCACTAGACTAAACTGTACTCCTAATGATGGCCCTAAAAATAAACCTAACCCTAAACTGAACACTGACCCATATCCTAACACAAACCCTAGCTCTAAACATTATCCTAACAAGAAACATAACGCTAACACTAGACCTATCCATATCACTAACCCTGAAACTAGCCATCACCATAGGCAAAAACCTACCTCTAACTCTATCCATTACCCTAACCCTAACCCTAACCCTAATGCTAACCCTAGCCCTAACACTTACACTGACTCTAACCCTAATCCTCATCCTAGTCCAAACACTAGCTCAATCCCTAACCCTTAAACTTAACCTAAACCTAACACTAACCCATGGCCTAAAGCTATACCTAACCTTAACCCTAGCCCTAATCCTAAAATTAACCCTATACCTAACCCTAGTTCTAAGCCTACATATTACCCTAACTCAAACCCTAAACTTAATGATAATCCTAGCCCTAACCCTAGCTCTAACCCTTCCCATTACCCTAACCCTAACCCTAACCCTGATGATAACCCTATCCCTTACCATAAATCTACCCTAATTCTAACCCTAGACATAACCATAAACCTACCCCTTGCCATAGAGCTAACACTTCCTCAAACCCTAACCATTATCCTAAACCTAAACGTAAGCCTATCACTAATCTTAACCTTAAGCCAAAACCTAACCCTAACCCTAACAAGAAATCAAACCTTATCCAATACCCTAAACCTAATGGTAACCCTATCCCTAACCTTAACACTAACCTTGACCCTAACTTTATCTATAACCTAGACCTAACCCTTGCCCTAGTGCTAACACTAGCTCAAACTCTAAACTATATCCTAAACCTGAACTTAACCCTAACCCTAGGCCTAACACTAACTCTAGCCCTAATACAAAACATGACCCTAGCCCTAACCATATCCATTATCCTAAGCACAACCATAACCTTAATTCGAACACTAGGCCTAACCCTAACCGTTTTGCTAAATCTAACCCTATCAATTACTCTACACTTAACATGAACCCTTAACCCAAACCTATCATTACCCTACCAAACCCTAATGCTAATTCAAACTCTAAACCTAAACCCTAACCTAAACCAAACCTGAAACCAAATTCTAACCCTAATAATACCCCTAGCTCTAAACCCAACCCTTACCATAGACTGAAACACTTACACTAGACCTAGCCATAAATCTAACCCTCAATCTATCCCTAACATAGGCCTAGAACTGACACTAGCCCTAGCCCTAATTCTTGCCATACCCCTAAAACAAAACCTAGCCCTCATCCTAGCCCTAAACCTAGCCTTATTACTAAATAAAGCAATAACATTAGCCCTAACCAAATTCTAACATTTGACCTAGCCCTAAAACTAGCTCTAACTCCATACCATCCCCTAAACCTAACCCTACCCATAAACCTAAATCTAAGCCTAAAACTAGGTCTAATCCTAATACAAATGCTAGATCTAATCCAAGCCCTAATTTAACCCTAAACCTAACCTAACATCAGCCCTAAGACTAGTTCTATCTCTCGCCTTAGTCCTATTTCTAGTTCTAACCCTATCCCTTACCATAATCCTATCAAATGCATTTACATTAGCCCTAACCCTAGTTCTAGCCCTAATATTATATTTAACCTTAACTCTAAATCTAACCCTAACCCCAAGCTAAACCTCTAACAGAAGTCGTAACACTAATACTAATCCTAAAACTAGCCCTAACCTAGCCCTAGCCCTACAAAACAACCAAGCCAGAGACCTAAGCCTAAACTTGAACATAAAAACCAAACCCTAAGCCTACACCTAGCCCTAAACCTAGCCCTAATTTCAGTCCTATCCCTAACCCAAAAACAAATGCTGACCCTGACTCTCACCCTAACACTAAGCCTAGGTCTAAACATCACTCAAAACTTAAACCTAAACCTAACTATAGACGTAGCCCTAACCTTAACACTAAAACTAGTTCTAATCGTAACCCTAGTTCTTACATTGGTCATAGCCCTAAACCTATCCCTAACCTAACCCAAAACCTATCCCTAATCAGAGCCCTAACACTACCTTTAGCCCTATGTATAACACTAGAAAAAAATTCTAGCCCTAAACCCTACCCTAAACCTAACCCTAAACCTAACTGTTGACATAACCCAAAACCTATCCCTAACCTTAACCTTAATCCTAACCATAAACCTAGCCCAAACCCCAGCTGTAACCCTATCCATTAACCTAATCCTAATCCTAAACCTAATGCTAACACTAGGATAACCCTAAACCTATTCCTAACCCTAAACCTATACATTACCCTAAACCTAAACTGAACCCTAAACTTAACCATATCCATAAACATATTCCTAACCCTAATAATATTAAACCTAAAACTATCTCTAACAATGACCCAAGAACTGACATTAGCACTAGCCCTAATGAAGCCCTAACCCTAAAACTAACTCTGGCCTTAATGCTAGCCATTATCTTAGCCTTAATTCTAAACCTAACCCTAACCATAGACCTAACCCTAATTTTAACCCTCACTCTAGTTCTAAAGCAAGCTATAACATCATACCTAACCATAATCATAACCATAACCCTTGCCATAAACCTAGGCTCAGCCTTAATACTAAACCTAGCTCTAATCCTAGCCCTCATTAAGCCCTAATTCTCACCTTAAATCTAACCCTAACACTAAGACTAACTCTAACACTTGCCCCAGCCCTATCGCTAGTTCTAACCCAATCACTTATGATAATTCAAACCCTAGGCCTAACACGAGCCCTAACCTTTGCTGTAGCCCTAAACCTAGAACTAACTCTTAATCTAACCCTAACCCCAAGCCTAAGCGAAAACTACACCGTAACACTAGCTCTAACCCTAATGCTAATTTGAAACTATTCCTAATCCTAGCCCTAGTCCTCAAGACAAACCGAGCCATAGCACTGACCCTAAACCTTAACCTAACCAAAACCTAGCCCTAACTCCAGCCCTTTCTCGAGTCCTTACTCTAACCCTAGAACTATTACAAACCCTGACTCTGATCTTAACAATAACTGTAGCTCTACACATCACTCTATTGCTAAACCTAATCCCATCACTAGACCTAAACCTAAACCTAACACTAAAACAAGCCCTAATCATAATTCCAGTTCTTAAATTAGCCATAGCCCTAAACCAAACACAAAGCCTAGCCCTAATCCAAGGCCTAACCCTAGCTTTAACACTAACCATAAACCTGGCCCTAACCTTAACCCTATCCCTAGTCCTTATCCTAGTTCTAACCCTGTTTCTTACACTTAGTCAAACCCTCACAATATTGCTACTCTAGTCCTAACCCTAATTCTCTGCCTACCCCAAACCCTAACTCTATTACTAGTCCTAAATCTAGCCCTCATTCTAGCTCTAAATTTAACCCAAACCCTAAACGTAATGCTGACATTTATTCTTACCCTAACACTAAACCTAGGTTTAGACCTGACCCTAACCCTTATCTGAAACCTAACACTAGCCCTATCAGTAACCCTAACCATAAATCTAACAATAACACTAGCCGTAGACCTAAACCTAATCCAAAATATAGACATAACCCTAGCCATAGCCCTAACAATAACCCTTAACCTAAACCAAACACTGACTCTACCCCTAGACTTACCCTATACCTCATTAAGGACCTAACCCTAAACCTACTCCTAACCTGAACCCTAACACTTACCCTAACAAAACCCCTAATTCTAAACCTTATCCTAACACAAAAACTAACCCTAACACTAGACAAACTCTAAATTAGCCATAACCATACATCTAGCTCTTACATTACCCATATACCTAAAACTAGCCCTAAAACTCACACAAAACCTAGCCCTAATTACAGCCCTAAACCAAACCCTAAGCATAACCCTTATTCTAAACCTAGCCCTAACCATAACCCTAACACTTGTTCTAGACCTAACCCTAGCTCAAACCCTAAAACTTACCCTAACCATAACCCTACCCAAATCCTAAATCAACTCTAGCCCTAATCCTAACTGCAACCATAGCCCAAACCCTAGCTCTAATTCTATCCATTACACTAAGCATAACCCTAAAACTAATGCTAACCCTATCCCTACACGTAATCCTAACCCTACCCTACCCCAGACTGTAAACCTAACCCTTGACCTAGCCCTAAACCTAGCTCAATCTCTAATCCCTTACAATTATCCTAACCCTAACATTAACCGAGGCCTAACCCTAAACCTAAACCCAGCCCTAATCTTAACCTTAACACATAGTCCTAACCTAGTTTGAACCATACCCAATACCGTAACCCTAAATGTAACCTTAATGAAAGCACTAGACCTAAAGCTAAACCTACCCAAACTCTAAACCTAAACCTAAACCTAGAACTAACAGTGAAACTAACCCTAAACCTAAATATAAGCTAGGTCGAACCTAACCCTAATATTAAACCTAAACCTAACGCTATCCTCAAACTAACACTATGTTTAACCTGATATCTAAACTTATTACGCTAATCCTAATGATAATCCTAGTCCTAACCATGACACTAACCATGACCAAAACCCTAGACAAAACCCAAAATTAACTTTAGCTATAGAAAAAATCCTAGCTCAAACCATAAACTGTACCCTAAAACTAATTAAAAGTGTAACCCTCGCCCTAACAAAGACCAGAACACTAACTCTAGCCCTAATCCTAACCATTATCCTAGCCCTAACCCTAGGTCTAAAACTATAAATTACCCTAACTATAACCATAACCCTAATGTTAACCCTAGGCCTAACCCTAAACCTAACACAAACCCTAAACATATCCATTACCTTAAAACTAACCTGAACCCTAAACCTAACACTAGCCATTACCCTAACCCTAATTATAACCTTCATGCTAATTTGAGCCTTAACTTTAAACGTCAACCTAACTCAATCCCAAAGCCTGACCCTGACCCTAATAATACCCAAGCTCTTAATTTGACCCTTTACCTAAACATAACACTTTAATTTGACCTAGACATGAACCTAAACCTAAAAATAACACTAACTATAATCCTAGACCAGAAATTAGTCCTAGCCCTAATTCTTGCCTAAACCTAACACAAAACCTAGCCCTAATCCTAGCCTTAAATCTAGCCTTAATCCTAAACCTAACCATAACCCTAGCCCTAACCCTAAAGATAATCATAAAACTAGCCCTAATCCTAATCATAGAACTAAAACAAAACCGAGCAACAGGCCTAACACTAACCTTAACTTAAACCAAAGCCTACCACTACACCTAGATCAAACCCTAACCCTAATTTGAATCCTAATCATAACCTTAAAAATTACCCTGAACCTGACGTATTTGCTAACACTCATCCTACTCTAAAAACCACCCTAAACTTAAACTGAACAGTAACATTAAATCTAGCCATAATTTGAGTCCTAAACCTAACCGTAAAACTAACCCTGACCAGACCGATATCCTAACACTAACCCTAGCTATAAATATCACCCTAATTTTAAACCTAACCCTAACACTTGACCTACCCCTACCCCTAATCCTAATTGTAACCCTAGTCCTTATATTAGCCTTTGCCCTACCCTAGCCTTCAACCTCACACACAAAAATAACCTATCCCTAATCTGAGCCCTAAACCTAGCTTAAACCTAACTATAAACCTAACCCTTGCCCTAACTCTATGCCTCACCTTGAGCAAAACCTTAATCCTAATGGTAACCCTAGACATATCCCTAATAGTTAGGTGAACCAAATCCTAACCCTATTACTAGTCCTAACACTAGATCTCATTCTATCTCTAACGCTATTCCATAACCTAACCCTAACCCAGACCCTTATTCTGACGATAACATAAACCCTAGAATAAGCCTGAACCTAACCCTAAACCAAACCCTAACACTAGCCCTACTTCTAACCTTATACATAAGCCTAACCCTACCACTAGCTCTAGATCTAAACCTAATTAAAAATCTAGCCTGAACTCTAGCTCTAGACCTAAACAAAATCCTATCTCTAGCCCTAAAAATACCTTTACCTAAATCAAACACTAAATCCACCACTAGACCTAAACCTAGTCTTAATTCTGGCTTTAACCCTAACATTAAATCTAACCCAAACACTGACCCTGGCTTTAACACTAAACTTACCTCTAAACCTGAAACTAACCAAAACCTAAAAATAATTCTAGACACAGTCATAAACCTAACCCTAAAACTAGCCCTAATCATAACCCTAGATCGTACATTAACCATATCCCTAAACTTAGGCCTAAACCTAACTCTAAAATTTTAGGCCTAAACCTAGTCCTAAGCATAACTCTAACCCTAACACTAAACCTATACCTATCCCTAGCCCTCACTTTAGTCCTAACATAGCTAAAAGCCTAATCCTTACCCTAAACATAAGCCTAGACCAATCCCTAACTCTCACACTAAACCTAGCCCAAATCCTAAACTTAACCTAGCCCTAAATCTAGCTCTAAACCTACCCATTACCCTAACCCTAAACCTAAACTTATTGATAATCTTAGCCCGAAACCTAATGTTAACCCTAATCCTAACTGGAAAACTAACCATAGACATAACCCTAAAATTAAACTCAGCATAGCCTTAACTCTTTATCAAACCAAAAACCTAAACGTAAACCTAAATATTGCCATAGCTCTAATCCTAACCCTATCACTAATTCTAACACTAAACCAAATCTAAACCTAACCTAACCCTATCTGTTACCTTAACCCTAACCCTAATGTTAAAGATAACCCTACCCCTAACTCTAACGCTAACCCTAAACCTACCATAATCCTATCCCTAGACCTAACCCTAAACCTAGCCCTAACCCTAGCTCAAAATCTAACCTTTATGCTAAACATAAACCTAAACGAAAACCTAACCCTAGTTCTAACACTAACTCTAACCCTAACTCAAGAAATATTCTTAACCATAACTCTAGTTCTAACCTATAGCTCTAACCCTATCAATTACCCTAACTGTATCCCTAACCCTAAGGCTAACCGTAGCCCTATCACTAATGCTAACTGTATCAATTACCCTAAACCAAACCTGAACCTTAAAACAAACCATAACTATACCCCTAAACCCAACACTAATGCTAATTTGAACCATAAACCTAAATCTTTACCTAAACCAAATCTTAATCCTAATAATTCCCCGAGCTCTAAACCTTACCCTAAACCTAACCCTTACACTAGACGTAGCCATAAGCCTAACCCTAAAACTATCTCTAAACATAACCCTAGACCTGATATTACCCCAAGCACTAATCCTAGCCCTGAATCTAATACAAAAACTAGCCCTCATCCTAGCCCTAAATCTAGCCTTAATCATAACTCTAACCCCAATCCTAGCACTAATCCTAACTCTATCCCTTACCCTACATCTAAACCTAGCTATATGGCCATTCTTTATTCTAAACTTAAACCTAACCCTATCCCTATTGCTAGGCCTAAGCTAAATACTAACCCTAGCACTAATCCTAGACTTAATTTAACCCTATCCCAAACCCTAACTCTAATTTAAGCCCTATCACTAACTCTAAATCTCACACTAGCCCTTTTCCCAGTTCTAAACCTATCCCTTACCATAACTCTAACCCTGGCCCTAACCCTTTCCCTATCCTTAATCCTAGCCTAATCCTAGATCTAGCCTAACTATAAATGTAACCCTAACTCTAAGTCTAAGCCTAACACTAACACTAGCCCTAACCCTAATACTAATTGTAAATCTAGCCCTAACCCTAACCCTAGGACTAAAACAAAACTGAGCAATAGACCTAACACTAAACCTTAACTTAAACCAAACCCTAAACTACTAAAAAAACTAATCCTAGCCCTAATCGATTCCTAATCCTAACCTTAAAACTAACCCTTATCCTGACTCATATCCTAATGCTCACCCTAGCTCTAAATATGATGCTAACTTTAAACCAAACCCTAACAGTAAACCTAGTCCTAAATTGATTCCTAACTCAAGCCCTAAAACTAGCCCTGACCCTGGCTCCTATCCTAAAAACAACTCTAGCTCTACATATCACCCTAACCTTAAATATAACACTAACACTAGAACTACCCCTAACTCTAACCCCAAAGCTTACCCTAATTGTAATCCTGGTTCTTACATTACCGGTTGCCCTAACCCTGTCCCTAACACTAACAAAAAATGTAGCCCTCATTCGAGTCCTACACCTAGCTTTAACCCTAACCCTAACCCTAACCCTACCCCTAACACTTGCTCTAAACCTATCCCTAATCCTAAGCAAAACCCTAACCCTAATGGTAACCCTAGACCTATCACTAATCATCAGCCTAATCAAACCTCTCACCGTAGAAATAGTCCTAACCCTAGCCCTCATTATAGCTCTAACCCTATCCCAAACCTTAACCCTAACCCTGACCCTTATTCTGACCACAACACTAACCTAGGACTAAACCTGACCCTAACTCAAGACCAAGATGTAACACTTGCACTACCAGTAATCTTGTACCTAAACTAGAACCTATAACTAGCTCTAGACCTAAATGTAATCCTAAATCTAAAGTTAACTCTAGTTCTAGTCCTAAACAAAAACCTAGCCTTAGCCCTAACAATACCCTTAACTTAACGCAAAGACTAACCCTACCCCTAGACATAAACCAAGTCCCAATTCTGGCTTTAACCATAACTCTAACTCTAACCTGGACACTGACCCTGCCTTTAACACTAAACCTATCTCTAAACCTGACCCTAACCAAAAACCTAAAACTAACACTAGATATAGCCATAACCCTAACCCTACAACTAGCCCTAATCATAATCCTAGCTCTTACATTACCCATAGCCCTAACTCTATGCCTTAACCTAATACAAAACCTGGAGCAAATTCTAGGCCTAAATCTAACCCTAAGCATAACCACAACCCTTAACCCAGCCCTAACCATAACCCTAAACCTAACCCTAGACTTAGGCTTAAACCTTACTCAAAGCCTAACGCTTACCACCCATAAATATAAACTTAGAACTGTACCTTACTCTAAAACCTAATCCTAGGCCTAACCCTGTGCCACCGTCTGGCTGGGCACAATTCAGGAGCCACTTGTCAAAGGAAACACACTTTATTTTTAGAACACACACACCGCACCACACAGCTATTCAGGAAAACCCTCAGAGCCCAACTGCCACAACCGGCTTCCCACAACCCTCTCAACCTCACCCACTCCTACTGCTCTTGAGGCCGATTGGCTGGGTTGCATGGGTGGAGCCAAAAAAAAAGTCCCCCAATGAGCAGCGATTTTGAGAGCCACAGCTGAAGGGGCCCCAGCAAACTTCCAGCTGCCAGCAAATATCCATAACAGGTATTGTCCTTCATTTAGCACAGCTTTACACATATTAACCCAATCTGCTGGCGTCATGTTCAAGTTGGTAATGGATTCGACCATGCTTACAGTGAAGGGTGCTTGAGGACCATAGGTTGTTACAGCCTCTTTTAGCTGCTTCACTCTTTTGAAATTTAAAGCATGGTGAATTTGCTGCCCTCCTGCCTGCTCAAATACAGGGCATGTTAATATTTCAGATCCTGTCTCAGGATCCCATCTATCAACTGTGGGGGTTGGGGGCCTCCCAGCATATGGAGGTGGCGCTGTTGGTTTGACACTCTCACCCTCTGGTGATAGAAAGGTGTTAGTAGCAGTCTCCTGTTGTAACTTTTCCCCTGATGGCTTTTTCTGCTCTACACTTTCTTCCTCTGTCTGACTAGCTCGAGAGACCTTCTCTTTTACTTGAATCTTTTCCTCTGTCTGACTAACTTGAGAGACCTTCTCTTTTACTTGAATCAATATGTCCTCTCCTTCCTCTACCATTGTCTGAACTGACAATGACTTTGGATTAAGCAAACAAGATAAGAACGTCCACGATGGCAATGTGCCAACTGGCAGAGTTCCTGGGCTATTCTTTTCTATTCTTTTTAAATCTTCACCATGATGGTTCCATTGTGATATATTTAACAACTCCTCCTTAAAAAGCCATGGGCTACATTTTTGTATTGTATCAACATATGCCCTGACTGTTCTTGATTTTACTGAGATGCCTCTTTCCTCTAACAATTTACTTAACATGCTTTCGGTTTTGTTTTTTACTAATTTCTGATCCCATATTTCTACTATAATACAACCCAACAAGATGACGCCAAAAAAAAAAAAAAAAGAGAGAGAGACAGAGTGAAACAAAAATGGAACAATGCAAAATCATTATATCAGCCTTTATATCCTCCTGAAATGTCTATCTGTCCTTTCTCCCTATCTGTTCCTCAGACACAAATAGTTTTTCCTAAGATGTGAGCGGATTTTCTTCCTTCTCACTCATCTCCAGGGACAGGCAACTTAAAACAAAAGTGAAACAAAATGAAAGAAGAATCTTAAAATGGTTACCCATCCTCTGGCCCTGCCCTCAGGGGCGAGCAGTTTACCTTATCAATTACCCTCAGTCGTTCCCCGTGCAGGCCACCAAATGACGCAGTCTGGCTGGGCACAATTCAGGAGCCACTTGTCAAAGGAAACGAACTTTATTTTAAGAACACACACACCGCACACCACACAGCTCTTCAGGAAAACCCTCAGAGCACAACTGCCACCACCAGCTTCCCACAAGCCTCTCAATCTCCCCCACTCCTCCTGCTCTTGAGGCCGATTAGCTGGGTCACATGGGTGGAGCCAAAAAAAGTCCCCCAATGAGCAGCTCCATGGTCTGAAAAGGCGGGGAAATAGCCCAATGAGCATCACCACAAAGGAGCCAATCAGTTGGCAGCTAGAAGTTTGCTGGGGCCACTGTGAGCCAATCATCAGCTGGCAGCTGGAAGTTTGTTGGCAGCTGGAAGTTTACTGGGGCCACTTTGGCTGTGGATCTCAACACCCTGAACTTAACCCTATCTCTAAACCTAGCTCTAAACCTACACCTTACCTAAACCTATACCTAACTGTATTGATAACCCTAGAATTACTTCTAACCATAACCATAACCCTAACCCCAATACTAACAGTTGACCTAACCCTAAAAGTAACATTTGTCATAGCCCTAACCCTAGCTCAAAACCTAAGCCGTACCATAAACCTAAACATAACCATAACCATAGCCTTAACATTAATCCTAAAACTAAATCTAACTCTAAACCTAAACCTACATCTAACCATATCCATTACCCTAACCATTATCCTATCCCTAATGTTAACCCTAGCACTAACCTTAACCCTAACACTAAACCTACCATAATCCTGTCCCTAGACCTAAGGCTGAACCAAATCCTCGACCTAGCCATATCACTAACAATAGCTCAAACCCTAGCCATTAACCTAAACATAATCCTAACCCAAACCCTAACCCCAATCCTAGCCCTAATCCTAACCGTAACCATAGCCCAAACCCTAGCTCTAACTCTTTCCATTACCCTAACCATAACCCTAAACCTAATGGTAAACCTAGCCCTAACCCTAACCATAACCCTAACTTTATCCCTAGCAATTATTCTAACCTGGAGCCTCAACCTAGCCCTAAAAATTACTCAATCCCTGACCCTTACCCTTAACCTAACCGTAAAAAAAACATGATAATCCTAAACCTAACCCTAACCCTAGACCTAATCCTAAACTTAAAATGAGACTTCAACTTAGCTCTCACCCCACCCATTACCCTAATCCTAACCATAAATGTCATGATAACCCTAGCCCTAACCCTAAACCTACTCTAACCTTAACTGTAAACCTAACCCTAGACGGAACCAAAAACCTAACCATTGCCATAGTCCTAAATCTAGCTCAAACTCTAACAATTATGCTAAACTTAACACTAACCCTAGTCCTAACCCTAAACCTAACCCTAACCCTAACCAAATATCTAATCCTGTCCATTACCTTAACCCTAATGGTAACCCTAATCCTAACCCTAGACCTAATTCTAAACCTAACCCTATCCTTAGCACTAACCCTAGCTCAAACCCTAACCCATACAATAAACCTAACCCTAGCCTTAACCTTAACCTAATCCTAACTCTAGCCCTAGTATTAAACATAACTCTAGCTCTACACCTAGCTTTAACCCTATCCATTACCCTAATGATAACAATAAACCTAATGCTAACCCTAGGTCTAACCCTAACCCTATACATTACCCTAAATCTAACCTGAGCCCTAAACCTAAACTGAAGCCTAAACCTAACCTTATCCATTACCCTAACCCTAAATCAAACCTAATGCTAATTTGAGCCATAACCCTAAATCTCAACCTAACCATAACCCAAAACCTGACTCTGACTATTATAATACCCCTAGCTCTCAACTTGAACCTCACCCTAAATTTAACTATGAAACTATCCCTAGCCATGAATCTTACCCAAAAACTATACCTAACCATAACCCTAGACATGATATTAGCCCTAGTCCTAATTCTTGCCATAACCATAAAACAAATACTAGCCCTCATCCTAGCCCTAAATCTAGCCTTGATCCTAACCCAAACCCTAACTCTAACTCCATCCCTAATTTTATCCTTCACCCTAGTTCTGAAACTTGCTATAACCCTATCTTTTCCACCCGAATCTAACCCTAACTCAAACTCTAGACTTAAGCCTTACACTAATCCTAGACCTGATCCTAGCCCTAATTTAGCCCTAATCCTACCACTAGCACTAAGAATAACTCTAACCCTTGCCCTAGCACTATTTGTATATCTAACCCTATCCCTTACCATAACCCTAACACTTTCCCTAACCTTAGACCTAACACTAGCCCTAAACCTAGAACTAACCATAACTCTAAGTCCAAACCTAACCCTAAGCCTAAACCTCACACTAACAATAGCCCTAACACTAACAGTAATCCTAAAACTAGCCCTAATCTAGTTCTAGCCCTAAAAGAAAACCAAGCCATAGCCATAACCCTAACCCTTAATCAAAACCAAAACCTAACCCTACACTTAGCCCTAAACTTAGCCCCAATTCCAGTCCTAACCTAACCCTAAAACTAACCTTGAGCCTGACTCTGACCTTACACTAACCCTAACTCTAACATCACCCTAAAAGTATACCTAAGCCTAAAACTAGTACTAGCCTTAACTGTAACTCTAAAAGTAGCCTTCATCATAACTCTAGTTCTTACATTAGCCGTAGCCCTAACCTAAACCAAAATCTATCCCTAAACTGAGCCCTACACCTCTTTTTTAACACTAACCTTAACCTTAGCCCTAACCATTACCCTAAACATAACCCTAACCCTAAATCTAACTGTAGACTTAATCCTAATGATAATCCTAGCCCTAAATCTATCTCTAACCCTATCCATTTCCCTAAACATAACACTAACCCTAATAATAACCCTAGCCTTAAACTTAACCCTAATCCTAAAACTAGACCTGACAGTAACCTAACCATCAACCTAGGCCTAACCATAGCTAAAACCCTAACACTTACACTAAACCTAACCCTAACACTAACCCTACACCTACCCCTAACCCTTAGCCCTAATGCTAACCATAACCTTGACCTAAACCTATTCATTATCCTAAACATAAGCCTAACCCAAACATAGTTCTAAGCATAACTCTAACCCCACCCATTACCCTAACCCTAATTATAAAGATCATGATAACACTAGCCCCAACCCTAAACACACTCTAACCCTAACTTTAAACTTAACCCTAGTCCTAACCCTAAACCTACACTAACCCTAAATGTAAAAATAACCCTAAACCTAACTGTAAACCTAACCCTTTCTATAGTCCTAATCCTAGCACAAACCATAACAGTTACTCTAAACCTAACACTAACCCTAGTCCTAAACCTAAATCTAACCCTATCCATTTAGGCATAACCCCAAACCTATCGCTAATACTAACCGTATCCTTACCTAAACCTAAAATGAACACTAAACCTAACCCTATCAATTACTCTAACCCTAACACTAAACCTAATATAATGCTAATTCAAGCCCTAAAACTAAACCAAAACCTAACCCAAACTCTGAGCAGGACACTGACTCTAATAACACACCTAGCTCTAAACGGACCCTAACAGTATCCCTAACTGTAACCCTAGAACTAACATTAGCACTCTACCTTATTCTTGCCTTAAACCTAACAGAAACCCGAGCCCTCATCCTAGTCCCAAACCTAGCCTTAATCCTAACCTGAACCCTAACCCTGGCGCAATCCCTAATTTCCACCATCACCCTAGTTCTGAACGTAGGTATAACCACATCCTTTCCCCTATCCCTAACTCTAACCATAACACTACCACTAACACTAACCCTAGGCCTAATCCTAACACTAACAATAGCTCTAATCCTAGCCCTAATTTATTGCTAACTGTAACTCTAACTCTAACCCTAGCAGTAGCCCTAAGACTACCCCTAACTCTAGCCCAAGACCTATTTCTAGTACCAACCTTATCTATTGCCTAATCCTAAAACTAGTCCTAAGCTTAGTCCTAAACCTAGCCATAGTCCTAAACCTAGATCTAGCCCCAACTCTAAATCTAACCCTAACTCTAAACATAAACCTCACCCTAACACTAGCCCTAATGCTAATTCTAATTTGAAAACTTCCCCTAATCCTAGCCATAGTCCAAAAAAAAAAAAAAAAAAAAAAAAAAAAACTGAGCTTTAGTCCTAATACTAACCTTTAACCTAAACCTAATCCTAACTCTACACCTAATACTGACCCTATGGCTACAACAGATACTGACCCTGACTCTGACCCTAAAACTAACCCTACTCTGAACATCACTCTACCCCTAAACCTAACCCAAACACTAGATCTAGCCCTAATCCTCACCCTAAAACTATCTCTAACCATAAAGCTAGTTTTTACATTAGCCATAGCCCTAACCCTAAAACACAACCTAGCGCTAATCTTAGCCTCAACCCTAGCTTTAACCCTAACCCTAACACTAACTCTAACCCTAACCCTAAAACTATCCCAAAACCTAGCTCTAAACCTATTCCTTACCCTAAGCCAAAATCTCACCTTAATGCTACCCTAGTTCTAACTCTAATCCTTAGCTTACCCTAAACTCTAACTATATTACTAGTCCTAAACCTAGCCCTCATTCTATCTCTAACCCTAACCTGAAGCCTAAGCCTAACCCTTACACTTATTCTTACCCTAGCACTAACCCTAGGTCAAATCCTGAACTTAACACTAAACCGAACCCTAACACTAGCCCTCCCAGTAAACCTATACCTAAACCTAACAATAAAACTAGCACTAGACCTAAACTTAATCCTAAATATAGCCATAACTCTAGACCTAGTCCTAACAAAAACCTAGCCCTAAAATAACCATTAACTTAACACAAAGACTAACACTAGCCCTAGACCTAACCCTAGTTCTAATTCTGGCAATAACAATAAACCCAATGCTAACCCGAATACTGATGGTTACCCTAACACAAACCCTATCTCTAAACCTTATCATAACCCAAAACATAAACATAACACTAGACATATCTATAACCCTAACCCAAAAACCTAGCCATAACCATAACCTAGCTCTAAAATTACCCATAGACCTAACACTAGCCATAAACCTCACACAAAACCTAGCCCTAATACAAGCAAAAAACCTAGACCTAAGCATAACATTAACCATAACCATAGAAAAAACACTAAACCTAAAGCTTGTCCTAGCCCTAACCTAGCTCAAACTCTAACCCTTACTCTAAACATAATCCTAGCTCTAACCCTATCACTAACCCTAAGTGTAACCATAGCGCAAGTCTTAGCTCTAACTTTATCCATTACCTTAAACATAACCCTAAGCCTAATGCTAACCCTAGACCTAACCCTAACCCTAACCCTAACCGTAGCCCTAATTGTAGCCCTGATTCTAACCCTAACCATTGTCCTACCCCTAAACCTAGCTCAAACCCTAACACTTACCCTAAAATGAACCATAACAATAACCCTAGGAGTAACCCAAATCCTAGCCCTAACCCTAACCTTAACATAAGCCCTAACACTAGCACTAAACCTATTCATTTGGTTAGCCTAAACCAAATGCTAACCCTCCGCCTAGCCCTAACCCTATCTCTAACATTAACCCTATATATTACTCTAAACATAACCTGAACTGTAAACATAACTCTATCCATTTCTCTAAGCCCAACACTAACCCTATTGCTAATTAGAGCCGTAAACTTAAACCTTAACCCTAACCAAACCCTAACCCATACTCTGAACCTAATAATAACCTAGCTCTATACCTGACCCCTACACTAAACCTAACCCTTACACTAGACCTAGCCATAAACATATCCCTAACACGATCCCTAACCATAACCCTAAACCTGACATTATCCCAAGCCCTAATCCTAGCTCTAAACCTAACACAAACCCTAGCCCTCATCCTAGCCCTAAACCTAGACTTAATCCTAACCAAAACCCACACCCTAGACTTTCCCTAAATATAACCCTTGCCCTAGCACTGAACCTACCTATATAACCACATCCCTTCCCCTAAAACTAACCCTAACCCTAGACCTAAACATAGGGCTAACCCTAACACTAATCATACCACTAATCCTAGCCCTATTTGAACCCTAAACTTAACCCTACCCCTAACCCTAGCCCTAAGACTAACTCTAACTAACACCCTAGACCTATTTCTATTTATAACCCTATTTGTTACTGTAAACCTCACAATAGCCCTAATCTGCCATACCCCTAGCCATACCCCTAACCCTAGATCTAACCATAACTCTAAATCTAACCCTTATCTTAAGCCTAAACCTCATTCTACAACAAGCTCTAACACTATTTCTAATCCTAAAACTAGCCCTAATCCAAGCCCTAGCCCTAAAACAAAACTGAGCCATTGCTCTAACCCTAAACCTTAACCTAAACCAAACCCTATCCCATAACTAGCCATAACCTGAGCTCCAATTCGAAATCTAGGCCTAAAACTAACCCTACCCTGACTCATATCAAAACACAAACCCTAGCCCTAAATGTCACCCTAACCCTAAAACTAATGCTAACTCTAGACCTAACCAAAAATTTAAACCTAACCCTAAAACTAAACCTGATCATAACGCTCGTTCTTACATTAGTCTAATCCAAACCCTAGCCCTAACTTTAACAAAAAATTGCCCTAATCCGAGCCCTAACACTAGATTTAACCCTAACCCTAACCCTAAATCTAGTCCTAAACCTAGCCCTAACCCTAGCTCTAATTCTATCCATTACCCTAAGCCAAACCCTATTCATAGGGCTAACTCTAGTCCTAATCCTAATGCTTAGCCAAACCCAAAAAATAACCCTATTACTATTCCTAACACCAGCTCTTATTCTAGATCTAACCCTAACCAAAAACCTCACCCTAACCTTCACCCTTATTCTGACCCTAACACTAATTATAAATCTAAACCTGACCCTAAACAGAAACCGAAACCTGAAACTAGCACTACAAGTAAACTTATACCTAAACCTAAACCTAAAACTAGCCCCAGACCTAAACCTAATCCTAAATCTAGCTGTTACTCTAGCCCTTTACCTAAACAAAAACTTAGTGCTAGCCCTAAAAATAACCTTTAACCTAAACCAAACACTAACCCTACCACTAGACCTAACCGTAATTCTATTCTGGATTTCAACTTAACCCTAACTTTAACCTGAACACTGGCCCTGACACTAAACTGACCCTAACCAAAAACCTAAACCTAACACTAGACCTATTGATAAACGTAACTCTAAAACTAGCTCTAATCAGAGACCTAGATCTTACATTACAAATAGCACTAACCATAGGCTGAAACCTGACATAAAAGTTAAATAACCCTAACCCTAAGCAAGACCTAAACCTACCCTAGAATAACACTCACCCTAACCCTAACCTTAGTCCTAACCCTAAGCCTAACTCTCACCTTAGTCTTAACCCTAGCTCAAATCCTAACCCTTAAACTAAACATAAACCTAGCACTATCCCTAATTGTAAAACTAACCATAGCCCTAATCCTAACCTTAACCTTAGAACTAACACTAGCTCTAACCCTAGCCATTACCCTAACTCAATCTCTAACCCTAGTGATAACCCTATCCTTAACGCTAACTGAAACCCTAACCCAAATCATAAACCTAACCCTAGACCTAAACCTAAACCTAAACCTTGCCATAGCCTTAAGCCTAACTCAAAACCTAACTCTTACCCTAAAACCAACAGTAAACCTAGCCCTAACTGTAGCCCTTACCTTAAATCTAACCTTAATCATAAAGCTAACCTTACATCTAATCCAGTCTATTGCCCTAAACTTAATCCTAACCATAATGAAAAACCTAGACCAAACCCTAAACTTAACCCTTACCTTAACACTAAACCTAACCCTTGTCCTTTTTAGAACCAACCCTAGCTCAAAACCTAAACTTTATCCTAAATGTAACCCTAAAACTAACCCTAAGCTAGGTTTACTAGCCCTAACCCAAAACCTAAGCTAACTCTAGTACTAATCCTAACTTAAACTTATCCCTAACCATAAAACTAACCCTATATATTATCCTTATGATAACCCTAATCCTATGCTAACCCTAGGCCTATCCCTAACCCTTTTGCTAACGCTAAATCTCGCCAAGCCCTAAACCTACCCTGAAACCTAAACCTAACCCAATAAATTACCCTAACCCTAACTCTAATCCTAATGCTCATTTGAGCCCTATCCCTAAACCTTAACCTAAAAAAAAAACTGTAAAACTGATCCTGAATCTAAAATTACATCTAGCTCTAAACCTGACCCTTACCCAAAGCCTAATACTTATACTAGACACAGACACAAACCTAACCCTAAATCTACCACAAAATGTAACACTAGACCTTACATTAGAGCTAGCCAAAATTCTAGACCTAACCTACAACAAACCCTAGTCCTCATCCTAGTGCTTAAACTAACCTTAATCATAACCCTAACCTTAACCCTAGCCCTAACCCTAATTCTAACTTTCAGCCTACCTCTAAACCAAGCTATAACACCATACCTCACCCTAAAATTAACTGTAACCCTAGCTCTAACACTAGGCCTAAACTGAACACTAATCCTAGCCCTAATCCTAGCCCTAACTAAGACTTATCCCTAAAACTAACCAAAACTCTGGGCCTAAGACTAACTCTAGCGCTCACCCTAGCCCTAGCCCTAGTTCTAAACCTACCTGTTACTATAACCGTAACCCTAGCCCTAACCCTTGCTGTAATACTAGATCTAATGATAAATCCAAGTCTAAACCTAAGCCTAAGCCTAACACTAACACCAGGCCTAACCCTAATGATAATATTATAACAAGCTCAAACCCAAAACTTAGGACTAAAACAAAACTGAGCAATAGCCCTAACCATAAACCTTAACTTAAACCAAACCCTAACACTACAACTAGACATAAACCTAGCCCTAATTTGAGTCCTAACCCTAACCTTAAAACTTACCCTGATCCTGACTCATATCCTAACACTGACTCTAGTTCTAAAGACCACCCTAAACTTAAACCAAACCCTATCAGTAACCCTAGCCATAATTCAAGTCATAACCCTAACCTTAAAGCTAACCCTGTCCCTGACTGATATCCTAACAGTCATGCTAGCTCTAAAAAGAGCCCTCACCTTAAACCGAACACTAACAGTAACCCTAGCCCTTATTTGAGTCCTAACTATAACCTAACACTAACCCTGATGCTGACTCATATCCAAACAATAATCCAAGCTCTCAATATTACCCTAACCTTATACCTAAATCTAACACTAGACCTACCCCTAAGTCTAACCCAAAAATTAACCCTAATTGTAACCCTGGCTCTTACATTAGCCAATGCTTAAACCTAGCCTTAACCCTAACACAAAAACTAGCCCAAATCTGAGGTCTAAACCTATATTTAACCCTAACTCTAACCCTAACTCTTTAACCCTAGCTCTAAGGCTATCCCTTAACCTAAGAAAAACCCTTACCCTAATGGTAACCCAAGACCTATCATTAATCCTTAGGCTAACCAAAACCCTAACCCTTTTAATAGTCCTAACCTTAGCCCTCATTCTAGCTCTAACACTATTCCAAACCCTAATGCCAACCCTGATCCTTATTCTGATCATAACACTAACTCTAGGTCTAAAACTGACTCTAACCCTAGACCAAACCCTAACACTAGCCCTAGAACTAAACCAAATCCTAAATCTAGTCTTATCTCTAGTCCTAGACCTTAACATAAACCTAGCCCTAGCCCTAACAATAATCCTTAATATAACTCAAACACTAACCCTAACCCTAGACATAAACATACTCCGATTTCTGGCTGTAACCCTAACACTAACCCTAAACCTTACACTGACCTTACCTTTAGTGTAAACCTATCTCTGAATCTGACCCTACCCAAAAATCTAAACCTAACACTAGACCTAGCCATAACCCTAACCGTCCAACTAGCCCTCAAGATAACCCTAGATTTTACATTACCCAATTTCCTAATCCTAGGCCTAAACCTAACACAAAACATAGAGCTAATTCTAGGCCTAAATCAAGCCTTAAGCATAACCCTATCCCTAACCCTAGCCCTAACCCTAACCTATCTCAAAGCCTAAACATTACTCTAAACATAAACCTACACTTATCCCTCAATCTAACCTTAACCCCAGCCCTAATCCTAACATTAACCCTAGCCATAAAACTCTCTCTAAACCTACCCATTATTCTAAACATAACATTATTAATAATTCTAGGCTTAATGCTAAACTTAACCTAACTGGAAAACTAACCCTATACCAAACCTTAGACATCAAACTTGCCATAGACCTAACCCTAGCTCAAAACTTACCCTTACTATAAACCTAAACATAACCATAGCCCTAACTCTAAGAGTAAACCCGAATCTAGCATTAAACATAGACCTAAATCTACATCTAATCATATACATTACCCTAAACCTAAACCTATCCCTAATGATGTCCCTAGCCCTAATCCTAATCCTAACCCTATGAGTACTATAATCTTATCCCTAGAAGTAACTCTAAACCTAACCCTCACACTAGCCCTAACTTTAGCTTAAAACCTAAACCTTATGCTAAACATAAACCTAAAACTAACCCTAGTTTTAACCCTAAACTTAACCCTAATTCAAGACATCTTCTTAACCATCAACCTAGCCCTAAACTTAGCTCTAATCCTATCCATTATACTAAACATAACCCTTACCCTAATGTGAACCATAGGCCTAACCTTAACCCTATCGATAACCCTAACCTATCAATTACCCTAAACCTAATGTAAACTCTAAACAAAACCCTATCATTACCCTAACCCACACGCTAGTGCTAATTCAAGCCCTAACCCTAAAATCTAACCTCAAAAAAACTCTAACACTGACTCTGACCCTAATAAATCTCCTGGCTCTAAGGATGACTTTTACATTAAACCTAACCCTTACACTAGACCTAGCCATAACATTAATCCTAAAACTATCTGCAACCATAAGCTTAGACCTGATATTAGCCATAGCCCTAATCCTAGCCTTAAACCTAACACAAACCACAGGTCTTATCCTAACCCTAAATCTAGCCTTAATCCTAACCCTAAACTTAACTATATGCCTAACTCAAGAAGTAACCCTAGCCCCAATCTTAGTACTAATTTAGTTCTATTCATAACCCTAAACCTAACCCTTTCCCTACGACTAACTCTAACTCTCAGCCTAGCCCCATCCTGAGTTCTAACCCTATCCCTTACTAGAACCCTAATCCTAGCCCTAAACCCAGCCCTAACCCTAGCCTTATTATTAGCTCTTGCCTTAAAATAGATCTAATTTTAACTCTAAATCAAACCCTAACCCTAAGCTTAACCCTAACCCTAACCCTAACTCTAAATCTAACTTTAAATCTAGCCCCAAAAAAAACCCGAGCCATAGCACTTACCCTAACATTTTACCTAAACCAACGCTTAACCATAACCCTAACCTTAGCTCTAATTCTAGTTTTAAGCTGAAAACTAGAACACTGACCATGACTCTGACCATAATACTAACCATAGTCTAAACATTACCCTAACCCTAACCCTAAACCTAACACTAGATCTACCACTAACCCTAATGCTAAATTTAACCCTAATTGTAACCCTGGTACTTACATTAGCCTTACCCCTAACCCTAGCCTAACTAAACGCAAAACTTATCCCTAATCCAAGCCCTAACCCGAGCTTTAACCCTCATCCTAATCTTAACACTAGCCCTAATCAAAACCATAACCCTACCATAAACATATCTCTAACCCTATCCATTGCCGTAACCATAACTCTAGGCCTAAACCTAACCATATCCCTAAACCTAAACCTATGCATTATTCTAAACCAAACCTAAACCCTAAACCTCATCCTAATATTACATTAACACTAACCATAACACTAATTCGAGCCCTAACTTTGAACCCTAACCTATCCCAAACTTCTAACACAGACCTTGACCCTAATAATATCTCGAGGTCTAAACCTGAACCTAACCCTATACCTAACCCTGATAATACATGTAGCCATATACCTAACCCTAAAACTATCTTTAATCATAACCATAGATCTGATATTAGCCTTAGCCCTAGTCCTAGCCCTAATACTAAAATAAACCATAGCCCTCATCCTAGCCCCAAACCTAGCATTAATCATTACCCTAACCTAACCATAGCCTTAACCCTAATTCTAACCTTCACATTATCTCTAAACCTAGCTATAATGCCTTTTTTTACCCTAAACATAACCCTAACCCTAACTCTAGGCATAAGGTGAACACTAACCATAGCCCTAACCCTAGCCCTAATTTAACCCTATCCCCAACCCTAAACATAACATTTGCACTAAGGCTAACTTTAACTCTCACACTAGCCCTATCCTAACTTCTAACCCTATCCATTACCGCAATCCTAAATCTAGAACTAAACCTAGCCATAACCATTGCCAAATCCTTATTCCTAGTCCTAACCCTAGATCTAACCAAAACTCTAAATCTAACCCTAACCCTAAGCCTAAGCCTAACATTAACACTAGCCCTATACCTAACGTTAATCATAAAACTAGCCCTAACACTAACCCTTGCAGTAAAACAAAACCGAGCAATAACTTGAACCCTAAACTTTAACTTAAACCAAACCTGAACACTACACCTAGACCTAACCCTAGCCCTAATTCGAGTCTTAATCTTAACATTAATACTAACCTTAACTCTGACTCATATCCTAACACACATCACAGTTCTAAACACCACCCTAACATTAAACCGAACACTTACAGCAAACCTAGCTTTAAATTGAGTCCTAAACCTAACCCTAAAACTAAACCTGACCCTGACTATTAACCTAACACTAACACTAGCTCTAACTTTCACCCTAACCTTAAGCCTAATCCTAAAACTTGAGGTTTAACTCCAAACCATAACCCTAAAAGTAAACCCTAAAAACAAGAGTTATTACATTAGCCATTGCTCTAACCCTAGCCATTACCTGAACACAAAAACTAGCACTAATCTGAGCCCTAAACCTGGCTTTAACCATAACCCTAGGCCTAATCCTAGCTCTAACCCTATCACTTACCTTATGCCAAACCCTAAACCTAATGCTAATCCTAATCCTAATTCTAATTATATTCCTTAACCTAACCCAAACTCTAAACCTATTAGTAGTCCTAAACCTAGATCTCATTCAAGCTCTAACCATAACCCAAACCCTAACATAATTCTGACACTTATTCTGACCCTAATATTAATCATAGGTCTAAACCTGAACCTAACCCTAAATCGAACCCTAACATAAGCCTTACTGGTAACCTTATATCTAAGCCTAACCCTAACACTAGCCCTAGACCTAAACCTAATTCTAATTTATCCATAACTCTAGCCCTAGACCTAAAGAAAAATTTAGCCCTAGCCCTAATAATAACCCTTAGCCTAAAGCCAAACACTAACCCTTCCCCTAGTCTTAACCCTAGTCCTAATTCTGGCTTTCACATTAACCATAACCCTAAACTGAACACTGACACTGACACTAACACTAACCCTAGCTCTAAATATCACCCTAAACCTAAACCTAACCCTAAAACTATACTTAGCCCTAACATTAACCCTAAAACTAGCCTTAATCATAACAAAGTTCGTACATTTGCCATAACCCTAACCTATTGAAAACCTAGCCCTAACCCAAGCCCTACCCTAGCTTTAACCCTAAAGCTAACCATAACCCTAACCTTAACCCTAACCCTAAACCTAGGCATAAAACTAGACCTAATCCTAAGCATAAAACTAGCCCTATCAGTAGCTCTAAACCTATACATTATCCTAATGATAACCATAACACTTCTGCTAACCCTAGGCCGAACCCTAATTGTATCCTTAACCCTAACCCTATCCATTATCGTACACCTAACCTGAACTCTAAACCTAAAACTATCAATAGCCTATTCCTAAAAGTAATGATAACTCGAGGCTTAACCCTAAACCTTAATCTAATAAAAACCCTAACCCTGACCCTGAGCCTAATAATACCCATAGCTCTAAACCTGACCCTAACAAGAAACCTGACATTTAAAATAGACCTAGCTACAAACCTAACCCTAAAACTCTCCCTAACTGTAACCCTAGACCTAACATTACCCTATTTCTAATCCTAGTCCTAATCCTAACACAAAATTTAGCTCACATTCTATCTATAAACCTCACCTTAATCATAAACAAACCATAATCATAACCCTAATTCTAATACTCACCTTAGTCCTAAAAGTAGCTATAATCTCATCCCTTATCCTAACCCTAACCCTAACAATAACACTAACACTAACACTAACACTAGCCCTCAATGTAGGCCTAACCCTAACGATAACCCTAGTCTTAATCCTAGCCCTAATTTAGCCCTATCCCTAACCCAACCCTAACCCTAGCCCTAAGACTAACTCAAACTCCCACCCCCTAGCCTTATACCTAGTTCTAAACCTATACCTTACTATCACCCTATACCTATCCCTAAATTTAGCCCTAATCCTGGCCCTATCCTTAGCCCTACCTCAAAGCCTAGATCTAAACCTAACTCTAAATCTAATCCTAAACCTAAGCCTAAACCTCACACTAACACTAACCCTAAACCTAAAACTAGCCCTAAATCTACCCGTAGCCCTAAAACAAAACTGAATCATAACCCTAACCCTATACCTAGCCCTAATCCTATCTCTAATTCTATTCCTAACCCTAACCTGTAAACTAATCTGGACTTTGACTCTGACCTAACATTAAATCTTTCTGTAAACATAATCGTAACCCTAAATTGAACCCTAACACTAGACATAGCCCTATCCCTGACCCTATCACTATCTCTAATCATAACGCTACTTTGTACAATAACTGTAGCCTTAACCCTTGCCCTAAAAACCTAACAAAAAACCTAGCCTTAATCCATGTCCTAAACCAATTTTTTAAATATTTATTTATTTATTTTATTAGTTTTCAGTGGACACAACATCTTTATTTCATTGGTATGTGGTTCTGAGGATCAAACCCAGTGCCCAGCATATGCCAGGCGAGCACGCTACTTCTTGAACCACATCCTCAGCCACAAAACCTAGCTTTAACACTAAACTTAAATCTAACCCTAACAACAACAACAAAACAGCCCTAATCCTATAAATAACCCTATCCCTAGTCTTAGGTCTAACCCTATCCATTACCCTAAAGATAACTCATTATGCTAAACCTAGGCCTAACCCTAACCTTATCCATTACACTAAAAAACACCTAAACCCTAACCCTAACACAAACAAAAGCCCTAATCCTATACATAACCCTACCCCTAATCCTAGGTCTAACCCTATCCATTACCCTAATGATAACCCTTATGCTAACCCTAGGCCTAACCATAACCCTCTCCATTACACTAAACCATACCTAAACCCCAAACCTAAATTTTCATTACCTTAACCCGAATCCCTAAAGATAATTCAAGACCTAAACCTAAATTCTAACCTAACCCAAACCCTCACCTTGATCCTAATCCTAATAATAACCCTAGCTCTAAAACTGATCCTTAGTATACACCTAACCCATACACTGGACCAAGCTGTAAACCCAACACTAAATCTATCTCTAACTCTAAACCTAGACCTGACATTAGCCCTAGCCCTAATACTAGCCCTAACCCTATCACAAACATTAGCCCTCATCCTAGCTTTAATCATAATGCTAAAAATAACCCAAGCCCTAACTCTAATACTAATCCTTGCCCTAGCACTCAATCTACCTATAACCCAGCTGGAGTTAGGGGAATTGGAAATCGGGTATCTTATAAGCTGCAGAACCAAGCTGGTAGTCATTCCCACTGATAGATCGCGAGTAAGGTTTTGCAAGATGAATTCCATCTATTACCCATGTATGGTGTTTAGTGATGTAGGTGGTTCTGGAGTGACATTGTGCTGTGTCCAGAGCTCGGTCTGTTGACCTGCAAGCAAAGCCTCTGTGTTCTGTGCTGCCTTCCTTCTGTGCAGAGAGCACCTGTGTGGCTGAGACTGCTGTCTGCACCCAGAGAACCTGCACAGCTCAGCCTTCCATTTGCACCGAGAGCACCCATGCGGCCCTACATTTCTTCAAATTTCTATGATACTGGGCAGAATTCATCTTTTACTTAGCCTTAATATGCTCCACAGGTTTGGGCCTTGTCAGTTCAATGGTTCGCTGTCAGGAGCAGTTTGTATTTTAAGGTTTCCCTTCATTATGGCATATTGATGTGAATAAAAATAGAGCTGGAAATCCAACAGGGTTGGCAAGACGTGCTTGAAACTTCACACAATCAGTTTTCAGTGGGTACTTTCTGGTTTCTTTCTTTTAAAGGTAGGCCCAAGATGAATCATGCAAAAGAAACTGTATCCGAGAGCCCTTAAGGAGAAAACAGAGAAACATGTATGTACTGAAATAAGTCTCCCAACAATTTGATCAGATTTCTTTGATACTACACACTATTCATCTTTTAGCTTGCTCCACTAGGCTTTCCAAGGTTGGCACTTCTAGGATCAATGGTTCTCTAAACAGGTAAGGGTTAGTGTTACGATTAAGGTTAGGGCTAGATTTAGAGCTATTGTTAGGTTAGAGTTTATTTTGTTCAAATTTCTTAGATACTGGGAATATTTATCTTTTATCTAGCCTTACTATGTACCCCAGTTTGGGGCCTTCTCGGTTCAATGGTTCGCTGTAGGTATAGTTTGTTTTTAATGTCTCACTTTATTTTGACTTATATGGGTAAATGAAAATAGAACTGGAAATCAGAGGGTTGGTGCTAGCTGGTTGAAACTTCTTATACTCAATCAGTTGTCTGTAGGCACTCTGAGGTTTCTTCCTTGTAAAAGTAGCAATAAGCTGAAGCATGCAAAACAAGTTTATCTAAGAGCACTTAGTATCTATGATACAGTGCAGGATTCATCTTTTTTTCCTGTTTTGACTATACTCCAAATGTTTGGACCTCCTACATAAAAGGTTTGCTTTCAGGAAGAGTTTCAATTTTAGGAGAAAACAGGGCAATATGCATGTACTGAAATACCTCCCCCAATTATTTGGTCAGATTTCTTTTATACTGTGCAAGATTCATAGGTAAGCTTGCCCAACTAGTCTCTACAAGTTTAAAACTTTTATGATCAAAGGTTCTCTTAACAGGTTAGGCTTACAGTTATGGTTAGAGTTAGGCTTGTAACTAGTGTTAGGGTTAGAGTTATTTTTTTTCTAACTTTTTGGATACTCAGCAGGATTTATCTTTTTCCTATTCTTAGTATGCTCCCCATATTTGAGCCTCCTAGTAAAAGGGTTTTCTCTCAGCAGCAGTTTTAATTTTTATGATTCACTTCATTTTGCCCTAAAGAGTTAAATGAAATGGAGCTGGACTCAAACAGGGTTTTTCCTAGCTGCTTGAAACTTCACACACTCAATCAGTTCTCAGTGCACATTCTCTCATTTGTTTCATGTGATAGTAGCCCAAAGATGAATTAGAAAGGAACAGCTTTATCTGTGAGCACTTTAGGAGCAAGCTTCATTTTTTTTTGGCATGGATTACTTTGATATTGTACAGGATTCATCCTTTTCCTAGGCTTAGTAGGGTACCCAAGTTTGGGTTTTAAAGGTTTGCCAGTTCACTTTCAGGAACAGGTTGAATTTTTAGGTTTCACTTTATTATGGCCTATAGACATGAATGAAAATGGATCTGGAAATCAAATAGAGTTAGTGCTAGCTGCTTGAAACTCCACACACTCAAACAGCTCTCTGTGGGCACTCTCTGGTTGTTCCTTGTGAAAGTACCTTTATGTGAAGCATAAAAAAGTAATTTATCCAAAGATCATTAGGAGAAAACAGGGAAATATGCACATACTGAAATACCTCCCCCGATTATTTGGTCATATTTCTTTGATACTGCACAGGATTCATCTGTTAGCTTTCCACACTGGGCTCCTTTATTTGGGGACTACTATGAAAATTGTTTTCTAAACAGGTTAAGTTAGATTTAGGGCTAGGGTTACAGCTAAAATTTTGTTAGATTTAGTTTTGTTCAAATTTCTTTGATACTAGGCAGGATTCAACTTTTACCTGGCCTTACTGTATTCTTTAGGTTTGGGCCTCTGGGGTCAAGGGTTTGCTCTCTTGAACAATTTGTATTTTAAGTTTTCATTTCATTTTGACCTTTGCATGTAAATGTAAATGGAGCTGGAAATCCAACAGGGTTGATGATAGCTACTTCAAACCTCACACACTCAATCAGTTTTCTGTGGGCATTCTCTGGTTTCTTCCTTGTAAAAGTAGCCCTAAGCTGAAGCATGCAAAGCAACTTTATGTGAGAGTACTTTAGGAGAAAAAAGGGAACTATGCATGTACTGAACTACCTCCCAATTATTTGGTCAGATTTTTTTGATGTTTTGAAAGATTCATCTGTTAGCCTACCCAACTTTGCTCCCCAAGTTTGGAACTTCTAGGATCAAAGGGACTCTAAACAGATTAAAGTTAGTGTTAGGGTTAGTTTTAGGACTAGGATTAGACCTAGTGTTAAGGTAAGAATTAGTTTTGTTTTCAGATATCTATGGTACTGTGCAGCGTTCATCTTTTTCCTATTTTGACCATACTGCAAATATTTGGGCCTCCTAAATAAAGGGTTTGCTTTCAGGAACAGTTTCAATTTTCATGTTTCTCTTCTTTTTGCCCTATAGGGGTGAATGGAAATGAACCTGGAAAACAAACGGTTTGGGCTAGCTGCTTGCAACTTCACACACTCCATCAATTTTCAGTGAGCATAATCTGGTGTTTGCCATGAGAGTAGCCCTAAGATGAAGTAGAAACTAACAGCTTTATCTCTGGGTGCTTTTGGAGCAAGCAGAATACCTATGAAATGAAAGAGCTTCATATTGTTTTGGTTGGATTAATTTGATACTCTACAGGATTATACTTTGACCTTGCCTTAGTAGGCTCCCCAAGATTGGGCCTTCAAAGTTCATTGGGTCAGTGTCAAGAATAGTTTGAATTTTTAGGTTTCACTTCATTAGGGCCTATAGGTGTGAATGCAATGGAACTGGAAATCAAACACTATTGGTGCTAGCTGCATGAAACTTCACACACTCAATCAACTCTCTGTGGGCACTCTTTGTTTTTTCTTTGTGAAAGTACCTTAAGCTGAAGCATGAAAAACAATTTATCCATGAGCCCTTTAAAAAAAAAACAGATAAATATGAATGTGCTAAAATACTTCCGCCAATTTTTTATCAAATTTCTTTGATACTTCACATGATTCATCTGTAAAGTCCTACTCCTAGGGTTCCCAAGTTTGTGACTTCTAAGATCATAGGTACTCTAAACAGGTTAGAAAAAAATGTTAGGGTTGGGTTAGATCTAGTGTTAGAGTTAGAGTGTTTTTATTTTTATGTTTTATTCATTTGATACTTGGCATAATTCGCCTTTTACTTAGCCTTACTATTTTCCCCAGGTTTGGGCCTTATCCCTTCAATGGTTTGCTGTCAGGAACACTTTGTATTTTAAGGTTTCCTTCATTTTGACATATATGGGTAAATGGAAATGGAACATGAAATCACACAGGTTTGGTGTTCACTGCTTAAAACTGCACACACTGAATCAGTTCTATGTGGGCACTCACATTTCTTCCTTGTGAAAGTTTCCCAAAGCTGAAGCATGGAAAAACATCTTTTTCCAAAAGTACTGTTGGAGACAACAGGGAAATATACATGTACTGAACTACCTGTCCAAATTATTTGGTTAGATTTCTTTGATACCTCACATGATTCATCTGTTAGCTTTCCCCACTAGGCTCCCTTAATTTGGGACTTCTATGATTAAAAGGTTCTCTTAACAGATTCGTGTTAGGTTTATGGTTAGGGTAAGGGCTAGGTTTAAACCTAGTGTTAGAGTTAGAGTCAGTTTTGTTCATGTATCTTTGTTTTTTTATTATTAGTTGTTCAAAACATTACAAAGCTCTTGACATATCATATTTCATACATTTGATTCAAGCAGATTATGAACTCCCATTTTTACCCCGTATACATATTGCAGATTCACATTGGTTCCACATCCACTTTTTTGATACTGGGCAGGATTCATCTTTTACCTAGCCTCACAATGTTCCCTGGTTTGGCCTTCTCTGTTCAATGGTTCGCTGTCAGGAACAGTTTGTATTTTAAGGTTTTACTTTATTTTGAACTATTTCTTTGAAGAGAAATGGAACATGAAATCAAACAGGATTGGTGTTAGCTGCTTGAAGCTGCACACACTCAATAAGTTCTCTGTGGGCACTCTCTGGTTTGTTTTTTGTGAATGTTGCCCTCAGCTGAAACATGCAAAGCAACTTTATCCCAGATCACTTTTGGAGAAATCAAGGAAATATGCATGTACTTAAACACTTCCCCCAATTATTTGCTCAGATTTCTTTGATTCTGTGCCCCACTAGGCTCCCTTAGTTTGGGACTTCTATGATCAAACATTCTCTAAACAGACTAGGGTGAGCTATAGGGTTAGGATTAAGGATAAATCTAGTGTTAGGTTTACAGTAGTTTTGTTCACATTCCTTTGATATGAGGCAGGATTTATCTTTTACCTAGCCTTAGGATGTTCCCCAGGTTTGGGTCTTATAGGTTCACTGATTTGCTGTCAGTATTTCAGTATTTATTTTAAGGTTTCCCTTCACTTTGACCTTTATGGGTACATGGAAATGGAGCTGGACATCAAACAAGGTCTTTGCTAGCTGAATGAAACTTCACACACTCAATCAATTCTCTGTGAGGACACTCTTGTTTTATCCTTGTGAAAGTACCCAAACCTAAAGCATGTAAAAACAACACTATGCGAGAGCATTTTAGGAGACAACAGAAAAATATGCATGTACTGAACTACCTCCCCCAATCATTTGGTCAGATTTATTTGATACTGGGCAAGATTTATCTGTTAGCTTGCCCCACTACCCTCATCAACTTTGAGATTTCTATGATCAAAGGTTCTCTAAACAGGTTAGGTTAGAGTTAGGTCTAGTGTTAGGGTTAGAGTTTGTCTTGTTCAAATTTCTTTGATACTGGGCAGGATACATTTTCCCTCGCCTTACTATGTTCCCCAGGTTTTGGCCTTCTCAGTTCAATTCTTTGCTGACAAGAACAATTTGTATTTTATGGATTCACTTCATTTTGACCTACATGGCTAAATGGACATGGAGCTGGAAATCAAACAAGGTTGGCGCTAACTGCTTGAAACTTCACACTCTCGATCAGACCTCTGTGGGCACTCTTTGGTTTTTTCCTTGTGAAATTAGTAATAAGCTGAAGCATGCAGTACAAATTTATCTGAGAACACTTTAGGAGGAAACAGGAAATATGAATGTAATGAAATCGATCCCTCAATTATTTTGTCAGATTTCTTTGAAACTGCCCATGATTCATCTGTAAGTTGGCCCCACTAGACTCCCCCAGTTTCAAAACTTCTATGATCAAAGTTTCACTAAAAAGATTAGGTTTAGGTTTAGACTTAGGTTTAGACTTGATGTTAGGGTTAGAGTTTTTTTTTTTTTTTTTTTTTTTTTTTTTTTTTTTTTTTTTTTTTTAATTTCTATGATACTGGGCAGGATTCACATAATCCTATTTTTACTATACCGCAAATGTTTGGGCCTGCTATGTAAAAGGTTTTTCTCTCAGGAACAGTTTCAATTTTCATGTCTCTCTTCTTTTTGCCCTATAGGGGTGAATGGAAATGAAGCTGGAAATCAAACAGGGTTTTTGCTAGCTGCTTGAAACTTCACACACATAATCAGTTCTCAGTGAACATTCTCTGGTTTGTTTCCTGTGAAGTAACTTTAAGCTGAAATAGAAAGAAACAACTTTATCTTTGAGTGCTTTAGGAGCAAGCAAACTACACATGTACTGAAAGAGCTTCGAATTTCTTTTTTGGTCAGTTTACTTTGATACTGTCCAGGATTCATCTTTGACCAAACTTAATAGGCTTCCCAAGTTTAGGTCTTCAAGGTTCAGTGTCAGGAACCGTTGAATTTTTAATTCTTACTACATTATCTCCTTAGGTGTGAATGGAAATGGAGCTGGAAATTAAACAGGGTTGGTGCCAGCTGCATGAAACTTCACAAACTCAATCACTTCGCTGTGAGCATGCTCTGCTTTGTTCCTTGTGAAAGTATCTTAAGCAGAAGCATGAAAAAAACAATTCATCCAAGAGCACTTTAGAAGAAAACAGGGGAAATAGGCATGTACTGAAACACCTTCCCCGATTATTGGTCAGAATTTTTGATACTGGGCAGGATTTATCTGTTACCTTGCCCTACTAGGCACTCCCAGTATTTGACTTTTATGAACAAACTCCATAAACAGGAAAGGTTTACTTTTAGGATTAGGTTTGGGCTAGGGTTAGAACTAATGTTTGGGTTACAGTTAGCTTTGTTCAAATTTTTTTGAAACCCGTCAGAATTCATTTTTACCTAGCATTACTATGTTTCCCAGGTTGGGCCTTCTCAGTTTAAGGTTCACTGTCAGGAACATTTTGTGTTTTAAGGTTTCACTTCATTTTTGCTTATATGGGTTAGGGTTAGTGTTAGAGCTATTGCTCAGGTTTTTTTAGGGCTAGGGCTAGGGCTAGGGTTAGGGCAAGATTTTGAATTATTGTTAGGGTTAGGGTTAGTGTTAGGGTGAGGTTTAGGCTTAGGGTTAGGGTTATATTTAGAGTTATTGTTAGATCCAGGGTTAGGATAAGGGCTAGTGTTAGTTTTATGGTAAGGGATAGGGTTAGAACTAGGGAAACAGTTTAGGGCGAGAATTAGATTTAGATTTACGACTAGGCTTAGGGTTAGGCTTAGGTTAAAGCTAAATTATGGCTAGAATTAGGACTAGGGTTAGTGTTAGGGTTAGGCCAATGGATAGGGCTAGGTTTAGGATTAGCATTGGGGTTAGGATTGAGTTTAGTGGAATGGGTGGGGTTATAGCTAGCTTTAGGGTTAGGGTGATGGTTAGAATTAAGATTAGGGCTAAGGTTAGTGTTTAGGTTAGGATTAAGGCTAGGTTTAGGGCTAGGGTTTCTGTTAGGTTCAGGGCTAGAACTAGGTCTAGGGCTAATGTAAAGTCTAGGGTAGTTATTAAGGTAGCTATTATATAGGGTAGTTATTAGGGTTGTTATTATAGGGTAGATATTAAGGATAGTTTTAGGGTTAGGTTATGGCTAGGTCTAATGTCACAGCTATGTTTAGGGTGTTATAGTTAAAGACTGTTATAATTAAAACTTCGTCCCAGGGTTTCATAAACTGACTTCCAGACCACTCACATATAATCAAATCAAGCCTTTATTGAAGCACACTGGTGGCGGCTGACCAGTACATAAAGCTGTTCCCCTGATCAGCCCCGAACAATTGCAAGGGTACTCCTTATAAGCCTGAGAACTGAAAAATGTTTCTTTGGGGCGTCTAGCCAATACAAGCAAGCAAGGTTACAGAAGCGGGAAAGTGCTGTCAAGCGGAGGGAAGCCTAACCAATCACAGTTAAGTCAGTCACCCCAGTTACAGAAACAGATCCCTGTTACCCTAGTTACAGAAACAATTCCCCATTAGGTAGTTCCATGTTCTTAAAGGTTTCTATAGCAAAAGGAATAGAACATCTTGCTCCAGTCATGACTCTTCTACTTGGCATGGCTGTTTTACAGGATGAAGTCATAAAACAAAATGGAGTCACATTTGCTCCTACTACCACAGGGTAAGGGCCAATTTTAGAGTTATGGGTATTATTAGGGCAATGGTCAGGGTTAGCATTTGGTTTAGGTCAATGTTTAGAGTTAGGGCTTGAATTAGTGTTATATTTAGGCTTAGGGTTAGGGTCATGGATAGGGTTAGGTTTAGGTTTCTGTTAAGGTTTAGTGTAATGCATGGGTTAGGTTTAGCAATAGGGTTAAGGTTAGCATTAGGTTAGGGTTATGTTTAGTATTATGGATAGATTTAGAGCTAGGGTTAGGGATAGGTTATGGTTTGGATTAATTTTAAAATTAGAGTTTGGTTTAGTGATAGGGCTATGTTTGGTTTACAGTAAGTGACAGTTTTAGGGCTAGTGCTTTGTTTAGGTTAGGGCAAACGTTAGTGTTTGAGCTAGGGTAATGGCTAGGGTGAGGTTTAGGTTTATATTTAGGTCTAGGGATAAGTTTATGGTTTGGGTTTTGTTTAGGGTTAGGGTTATGGCTAGAGATTTCATTACAATTAGGGTTAGGTTTACTGTAATGGATAATGTTAGATTTAGGGTTAGAGTTAGTGTTGGGCTATGGATTCAGGCTAGTATTAGGATTAGGTTTAGTGTAAGGCTTAATGTTTCAGCTACTGTTAGAGCTATGGTGACATTTAGGTTTATGGTTAGGTCTTGGGATACATTTATGTTTAGGGTTAGGTTTAAGTTTAGTGTTAGGGATAGGTTTACAATCAGGGTTAGGTTTAGAGTAATTGACAGGGTTAGAACTAAAGTTGGAGTTAGGATTAAGTTTAGGATAAGAGCTATGTTTAGGGTTATGGTTTAGAACAGGGCTAGTGTAATGATTAGGGTAAGACTTTGGCTTTGTGGTTGGGTTAGGTCTAAGGCAAGAGTTAGTGTTAGGGTTAGTGTTAGGGCTAGCATTAGGGTTAGGGTTATACTTAGGTCTAAGTTTAGGCCTAGGATTATGGCTAGGTTTAGTGTTAGGTTTAAGGGTATGATTAGGACTAGGGTTAGGGTAGGGCTACTGTTAGGGTTAAGATTTTGTTTAAAATAGGGTTAGGGCTAGGGTTATATTTAGGGCTAGTATTAGGGTTAGGGTTATGGCTACATCTAATATTAGGACTAGGTTTTGTGTTAGGGTCTGGTTTAGAGATAGGTTAATGTTAGGGTCAGGGTCAGTGTTCCAGAAAGGATTAGGGTTAGGATTATAGCCAGAATTAGGACTAGTGTTAGGTCTATGGGTATGGTATGTGTTTAATTTAGGTTCAGGGTAATTTTTAGGGCTATAACTAGGATTGTGTTTAGTTCTAAGGCTAGAATTATAGCTCTATTTAGGATTAGTTTTGGTTCTAGATCTATCTTAGCGTTAGGTATAGGTATAGGCTTACCAGTAGGGCTAGTGTTAGGATTTGATTTAGTGTTAGGGTCAGGTTTAGACCTAAGGTTACTAATAGGATCAGAATAAGCGTCAGGGTTAGGGTTAGAACTAGAATTAGGGCTAGGATTAAGACTAGTAATACTGTTAGGGTTTAAGTTAGGCTAAGAATTAGGGTTAGGACTAGGGTTAGCATATGGTTTGGGGTTTGGCTTAGGGTAAGGGATAGGGTTAGAGCTAGGGTTAGGTTTAGTGCTAGGGCTAGTGTTAGGGTTAAGATTATTGTTTAAGCTAGGTTTAGACCTAGAATTAGGGGTAGAATTTGTGTTAGGGTTAGGGCTAGGTTTATGACAACGACTAATATATGAACTAGGGTTACTATTAGGGCTTGTTTTATGGTTAGGGTCAAGGCTAGGTCTGGTTTTAGCGTAAATTTAAGGTTAGGGTGATGTTTAGAGCTAGGATTAGTGTTAGAATAAGTGTCAGGGTCAGGGTTATTTTTAGAGTTAGGCTTAGGTCTCAGTGTAGGTTTATGGTTTCATTTAGGTTAGGGTTAGGGTTAGGGATATGGCTTGGTTTTGTTTTAAGCTTAGGGCTACATGTAAGGCAAGTTTTAGAATTAGCATGATTGTTAGGGCTAGTGTTAGGGTTTTGTTTAGGATTATGATTATGGTTAAGTTCAAAGTTAGGTTTAAATTTAGATTTAGGTTCAGATCCAGGGTTGGGTTGGGACTAAGGATAGAACTAGCAATAGGGCTAGGGCAAGAGTTAGAGTTAGTCTTAAGGTTATGTTTAGGGTTAGGATAGGACTAAATTAGGGTTAGTTCTAAGCTTAATGTTATGGTTAGGCCTAGGGTTAGGGCAAGGGATATGGTTAGGTTTAAATTATGGTTTGCTTTAGGGTTATGGTTAGTTTTATGGTAAGGGTTTGGGTTATAGCTAGGTTTAGGGCAAGGGCGAGGGTTTGAAATAGGGTTAAACCTCGGGTTATGGTTCTGGTTAGAATTAAGGCTAGGTTTAGGGCTAGGGCTAATTTCAGGTCCAGCTTTAGAGTTAAAGATAGTTTAGGGTTAAGTTAGATGTAGTGTAACGGTTAGGCTTAGGGTTAGGGTCAGTTTAAGAGCTAAGGCTATTGTTTGGTTCAGGGTCGTGATTAGTGTTTGGGAAGGATAAGGTTTAAATGTAGGGCTCAAATTAGCATAGGTTTAGGATTAGGGTAATGATATAGTTAGGTTTAGGTTTCAAGTTATGTTTAGGATAATGGATAGGGTTCGGATAAGGAATGTGCTAAGGTTTAGGCCTAGGGTTAGGATTATTGTTGGGTTAAAAGATAGGGTTAGATCTAGGGTTAGAGATAAAGTTATGGTTATTATTAGTGCTCGGTTAGGGTTATGTTTAGGTTTAGGGTTAAAGCTGGGTTTAGGGTTCATATTAGGCTAGATTTTGGGTTAAGTTAGGGCTAGGGTTAGGGTTATGGCTAATGTAAGTATTAGGGTTACAATTATAGCTAGTTTTATTGTTAGAGTTAGGGTTAGGGCTAGGTCTAGTGTTATGTTTAGGGTTGTGTTTAGGGTGATGTTTAAAGCTAGGGTTAGTGTTAGCATCAGAATCAGGGATAGGGTTAGTTTTAGTGTTCTGCTTAAAACTAGAATTAGGGCTAGGATTAGGGCAAGGTGTAGGGTTAGGGTTTGGTTTAGGTTGAGGGTTAGGTTTAGGGCTATGGCTCGGTTTTGCATTAGGGCTAGGGCTAGAGTTAGGGCTAGATTTAGGAGTACCATTTGAGATAGGGATAGAGTTAGTGTTTGATTTAGGCTTAGGCTTTGCATTAGGGTGAGATTTAGAGTTAAGTTTATATCCAGGGTTAGGGCTAAGGCTAAGGAAATGGATAGGTTTAGGCCTAGAGTTAGGGGTAGGTTTAGAGTTCCAGTAGGGATAGGTTTAGAAATAGTTTCAGGGCTAGTTCAATCAAGTTAGACTTAGTTTTAGGGCTAAGGTTCTGGTTAGAGTTAGGGATAGGGCTAAGTTAGGTCTAAGATTAGGGATAGGAATGGTTTTAAATATGTCCTAAGCTTAAGGTTAGGGTTATGATTAAGGCTATGTTTAGTGCTATTATGGGCTAGAGTTTGTGTTTGGGATAGGGCTAGGATTATATCCTTGGCTAATGTCAGGTCTAGGGTCATGGGATAGGATTAGAGCTGGAATGAGGGCTAAGATCATGACTATTAATAAGGTTAGGATTTCGGTTAGCCTAAAGATTAGGCATAGGTCTAGAGCTACCATTAGTGCTAGGGTTATTCATAGGGTAAAGGATAGCCTTAGAGCTAGGGTTAGGGCTAGAGTTAGGGTTAGAGTTAAATCTAGGTTTAGGGCTCTGATTAGGGCTAGTTTTTGGGTTACGGTTAGGGCTAATGATAAGGCAATGGCTAATGTAAGAACTAGGGTTACAATGAGGGTTAGTTTTGGCGTTCTGGTTAGGGGTAAGTCTAGTGTTGAGATTAGGTTTATGGTTAGGATGATATTTAGAGCTAGGCTTAGTGTTAGGATATGAGTCAGGGTCAAGGTTAGGGTTAGGACTCGAATTAAGAATAGGTTTACTTTTAGGTTTTAGTTTAAGGTTAGGAGGGTGTTTAGAGCTAGGGTGAGTGTTAGGATATGAGTCAGGTTCAGGGTTAGATTTAAGGTTAGTGTTAGGATTCGATTTAAGGCTATGGTTAGTTCTAGGTATAGTGTTAGGTTTTTGTTTAAATTAAGGTTAATGGTTAGGGCTATTGCTCAGTTTGTTTTACTGCTAGGGTCAGGGGTAGGGATAGTTTTATGATTAGCATTAGGGTTAAGGCTAGTTTTAGTGTTAGGCTTAGGCTTAGGCTTAGAGTTAGACTTCGAGTTAGTTTTAGATCTAGGGTTATGGCTAGGACTAAGGATATGGCAAGGGTTAGGCTAGGGTTAGGGTTATGGTAATGAATAGGCATAGAACTAGGGATAGGGATAGTTTGGGAGTTAGAGTTAGTCTTAGGTCTAGGGTTAGGGTTAGGTTTAGGTATAAGTTAGTGGTATGGCCCGTGTTAGGGTTTGCTCTAGATTGAGGGTCAGTTTTAGACCTAGGTTTTGTTTTAGGGTCATAATAAGGGTCAGAGTTAGTGTAAAGGTTTGGGATAGGATTAGAGCTAGAATGAGGGCTAGGGTCAGGATTATTATTGGGGTTCGGATTTTGGTTAGCCTAAGGATTTAGGATAGATCTAGGTTTACCATTAGAGTTATGGTTTCTCTTAGGGTGGGGGAAAGAGTTAGAGCTATGTTTAGGGCTAGAGTTAGGGAAGGGTTAGGGTTAAATGTAGGTTTAGTGTTCTGATTAGGGCTAGTTTTGTGTTAGGGTTAGGACTACATTAGGACAATCACTAATATAACAACTAGGGTTAAAATAAGAATTAGTTTAATTTTAGGGTTAGGGTATGCGGTAGTTTTATTGTTAAGGCTAATTTTAAGGTTACGGTGATATTTAGATCTAGGGTTAGTTTTAGGATATGAGTAAGGGTCAGGGTTACTGTTAGGACTCACATAAGGGCTAGGGTTTCTGTTAAGCTTTGGTTTAAGTTTAGGATGGTCTTTCCAGCTAGGGTGAGTTTAGCACATGAGTCAGTGTCAGGTATACTTTTAAGATTAGGGTAAGGACTCGAATTAAGGCTATGGTTAGGTCTAGGTGTAGTGTTAGGGCTTGGTTTAAGTTAGCTTTAGGGTTAGGTTTGTTGCTCGCTTTTGTTTTACTTCTAGTGGTAGGGTTAGGGTTAGTTTTATGATTATCATTAGGATTAGGTTTGATGTTAGCATTAGACTTTGGCTTAGGGTTAGGGCTAGGACTAAGGATTGTGCAAGGGTTAGGGCTAGGGTTAGGGTTATGGTAAAGGCTAGAATTAGATCTAGTGATAGGGCTAGTGTGAGAATTATTGTTAGTCTTTGGTCTAAGGTTAGGGTTAGCTAAGGAATAGGGATAAATTAGGGCTAGGATTAGGTCTATGGTTAGTGTTCAGTTTAAGCATAGAATTGGGGTATAAATTTAGGATTTAGTTTAGGGTAAGGGATGGTATTAAGCTAATTTTAGAGGTAGGGTGATGTTTAGAATAAGGGTTAGGATTAGGGTTATGATTAAGGCTAGGTTTAGGGCTAGGATGAAGGCTATGGTTTATTTTAGGGTTAGGGCTAGAATTAGGAGTATGACTAATTTCAACTCTAGAATTATGTTTAAAGTTTAGGGTTAGGATTATGGGTATGTCTACTGTAAGATTTAGGTTTAGGCTTAGGTTAGGTTTAGGGCTAGAGGTATTATTAAGGTGAAGGTCTAGGTTTGGGTTTGGAATAGGTTAAGGCTTAAAATTTGGGATTGATTTAACATTAGCGTGTTTGGTAATGATATGCTTAGAATTAGGGTTCATGTTAGGCTTAGGGAAATAGATAGGGATAGGATTAGAGATAGGTTTAGGTTTAGGCCTAGGGTTAGCATTACAGTTAGGGTTATTGTTATGGTAAGTATAGGGTTAGGGCTAGTGTTGTGGTTATGATTAGGGCTAGGGCTAGTGTTAGGGTTAGGGTTAGGGTTAAAGCTCGGGTTAGGGCTCGGATTAGGGCTACAATTTTGGTTAAGTTATTGCTAAGGTTAGGATTATGGCTAATGAAAGTACAAGGGTTATGATTAGGGCTAATTTTAGGGTTAAGATTAGGGCTAGGTTTAGTGTTAGGGTTAGTGTTAGGATTATGGTGATGTTTATAGCTAGGAAGAGTGTTAGTGTCAGAGTCAGTGTCAGGGTTAATTTTAGGGTTCAGCTTAAAACTCGAATTAGGGCAAGGGTTATGGGTAGGTGTATGGTTAGGGTTTGGTTTAGTTTAACGGTTAGATATATAGCTTATGGTTCGGTTTTGTTTTAGGGCTACGGCTAGGAATAGGGCTAGTTTTAGTATTAGTGTTGGGGTTAGGGCTATTGTTAGGGTTAGGTTTAGGCTTAGGTCAGGATTAGATTTAGAGATAGATTATGATCTAAGGTTAGTGCTTGGGCTATGAATAGGGCAAGGCTTAGTACTAAGTTTAGGGCTGGGGTTAGGGTTATGTTAAGGGATAGGGCTAGAACTAGTGCTAGGGCTAGTGTAAGAGTTAGATTTATTCTTAGATCTAGGTTTATGGTTAGGTTTAAAGATAGGGTGATATTAGGGCAATGCTTAGGGTTAGGGTTGGGGTTAAGGTAGAGTTAGTGTTATGGTTAGAATTAATCTAGGTTTAGGGCTAGGATAAGGGCTGGGATTTTGGTTAGGGTAAGGGCTAAGATTAGGGCTAATGTCAGGTGTGAGGTTACAGTTGAAGAGAGGAAAATTTTAAGATTAGGTTTATGGCTAGGTCTAGTCTAAGGGTTAGGTTTAGGGATAAAGGACAAGTTTAGAGCTATGAGAACTATTAGGATCAGGTTAGAGTTTGGTTGAGGTTAGGATTTAGGGTTAGGGCTCAAATAAGCATTAAGGTTAGGGTTACGGTAATGATAGGTTTTGTATAGGGGTCTAGTTAGTTTTATGGTAATTGATAGCATTAGTTTTAGTGATAGGTTTTGTGTTAGGCCTAGGGTTAGCATTAGGGTAAGGGTAATGGTTAGGATAATGGGTAGGTTTAGAGCTAAGTTTAGGACTAGGGTTATGGTCAGGAATAGGTCTTGAGTTAGGGTTAGGGTTAGGGTTAGGGTTAGAACTAGGATTAGTGTTAGGATTATGTTTAGCATAAGGATTAGGTTTTGAGCTAGGGTTAGGGCTAGGGTGGGGGTTAGGTTTATAGTTAGGTCTAGGGATAAGATTAGAGTATGGTTATGGTTAGGATTGGATTAATGGTAGCATCATCATTAGAGGTAGGGTTAGGGTTAGAGTAATGGATATGTTTAGATGTAGGCATAGGTTATGGTTTGTGTTAGATTGAGGTTTAGGTTTAGGATTAGGGCTATGGTAATGTTCAGGTTTATGGTAAGGTTTAAGGTTTGAGCTAGAGTTAAGTCTATGGCAATTATGAGGCTTAGGGTTAGGTCTAGTGTTAGTTTTCTGGTTAGGTTTTGGGTTAGAGTTACGCCTAGGGTTTTCAATAGGTTTAGTTATAGGGTAATGAGTAGGTTTAGAGCTAGGTTTAGGGCTAAGGTTAAGTTTAAGTTTAGGGCTAGTGTTAGGGGTATGTTTAGGGATAGATGTAGGTTTATGTTTAGAAAAAATGTCAGACTTTGAGCTAGGATTAGCACTAATCTAGTGTTAGATTAGGGTTAGGGATAGGGTTATGCTTAGGCCTAGGATTAGCTCTAGGTTTTGTTTAAGTTTTAGGCCTATGGTTCGGGCTGTGGGTAATGTAAGAGCTATGGTTATGATTAGGGCTATTTTGAGGGTTAGAATTTTGGCTATGTCTAGTATTAAGTTTAGATATTTTGTTAGGGTCAGGTTTAGAGGTAGGTTTATTCTTAAAGGCAGGGTCAGTGTTTGGGTTCGAGTTAGAGTTAGGTTTACTGCCAGAATTAGAACTAGGTTTAGGTCTAGGGGTAGGGTTAGTGTTTGTGTTAGTTTAAGGGTTACTTTAAGGGTAAGAATAGGTTTTTGTTTAGGTCTAGGGCTAGAGTTATGGCTAGATTTAAGATTTGGTTAGGTCTAGGTCTAATGTTATGGTTTGGTCTATGTTTAGGGCCAGGTTTAGACCTAGGGTTAGTGTTAGGGTCAAACTAATGGCCAGATTAACATTAGGGTTTGCAATAGGGTTAGAGCTAGAGTGAGGGTAAGGTTATGACTATTAATAGGTTTAGGGCTTTGGTTAGCTTAAGGATTAGGGATAGGTCTCTGGTTTCCATTAGCATTAGAGTTTCGCTTTGGGTAAGGGATAAGCTTAGAGGTAGGGTTAGGGCTAGATTTAGGGTTAGGCTTAGGCTTAAATCCTGGTTTAGGGCTCAGCTTAGTGCTAATTTTTGTGTTAGGGTTAGGGCTAATGTTATGGCAATGGATAATGTAAGAACTAGGTTACAATTAAGGTTAGGGGTAGGGGTAGATTTGGTGTTAGGGTTAGGTTTAATGTTAGGGTGATATTTATAGCTAGGTTAGTATTAGGATATAATTCAGAGACAGTGTTAGTCTTAGCATTAGGATTAGGTCTAAAATAAGGGCTAGGATTACTTTTTGGGTTCAGTTTAATTTGATGGCAGTCTTTAGAGCTAGGGTGACTGATAGGATATGAGTCAGCGTCATGGTTAGTTTTAAGGTTGAGGTTATGACTCGAATTAAGGCTAGGGTTACTGTTAGTGTTCGGTTTAAGTTTAGGGTGGTATTTAGACCTAGGGTGAGTCTTAGGATATGATTCGGGGTCAGGGTTAGTTTAATGCTATGGTTAGAACTCGAATTAGAGCTAGGGTTAAGTATAGGTATAGTGTTAGTGTTTAGTTTAAGTTAAAGTTCAAGATTAGGACTATTGCTCAGGTTTTTTTTTTTTTTTTTTTTTTTTTTTTTTTTTTTTTTTTTAGAAAGAGAGAGAGAGAGTTTTTAATATTTTTATTTTTTTTTAGTTTTTTTTTTTTTTTTTTGTTTTTAATTATTTTTTTAAATTATATTTTAATTGTTGCTGAGGATCGAACCCAGCACCCCGCACATGCCAGGCAAATGTGGTACAGCTTGAGCCACATCCTCAGCCCCTATTGCTCAGTTTTGTTTTTGTCCTAGGTTATATGATTAGCATTAAGATTAGGGATAGTGTTTGTGTTAGACTTAGGCTTAGGGTTAGGTTAAGACTTGGAGTTAGGGTTAGATCTAGGGTTAGGTCTAGGTCTAAGGATAAGGTAAGGGTTAGGGCTAGGTTTAGGGTTATGGTAAATGAGAACTAGGGATAAGGCTAGGGTGAGAGTTAGAGTTAGTCTTAGGGCTAGGGTTATGGTTAGTTTTAGGGATAGGGCTAAATCAGGGCAAAGATTAGAAGGGTTAGTTTTAGGTTAGGAATAGCATTAGGGCTAGGTTTAGGGTTAAGTTTAGGGTAAGGGACATGTTATAGCTAGGTTTTGAGGTAGAGTGAGGGTTAGAATTAAGATTAGGGTTAGTGTTAGAATTATGGATTAAGGCTAGGTTTAGGGCTAAGATGAGGGCTAGGGTTTGTTGTAGATTTAGGTCTAGAATTAGGGCTAGGCATAATGTCAGGTCTAGTGTTAAAGTTAGGAGTAGATTTAGGATTAGGTCTATGTCTTAATCTAGTGTAAGTGTTAAATTTAGGTAAGGGTCAGTTTTAGAGCTAGGGGTATTTTTAGGTTCAGGGTAAGGGTTGCATTTTGTATTAGGTTAAGTTTTAGGGATAGGGCTCAAATAAGCATTAGGTTTAGAGTTAGGATTATGGTAATTGACGGGTTAAGATTAGGTTTCAGGGTAGGTTTAGGGTAATGGAGAGATTTAGGGTTTGCAATATGGTTAGGGCTAGGCCTCGGGTTAGCATTAGGAATAGGGTTATCATAAGAGTCAAGTATAGGTTTAGGGTTAGGGTTAGGTTTAGGGCTAGGTTTAGGGTTATTGTTAGGAATAATGCCAGGGTTATATTTAGGCCAAAGTTTAGGCTTTGAGCTATGGTTACATTTAAGGTGAGGGTAAGGCTTAGTGTTAGGGCAAGGTTTAGAGTTAGGGTTAGGCTTATGGTAGGTTTAGGCCTTGGATTAGGGCTATGTTTTTTGTTAGATTTATGTCTAGGTTAGTGCTATGGGTAATGTAAGATCTAGGGTTCTAATTAGGGCTAGTTTTATGGTTAGGGTTATGGCTAGTTCTAGTGTTAGGTTTAGATTTTGGTTTAGAATCAGTTTAAGTGCTAGGTTTAGTGTTAGTGTCAGGGTCAGTTTTCAGATTACTGTTAGGTTTAAAGCCAGAATCAGGAGTCGGATTAGTTCTGGGGGAGTGTTATTGTTTGGTTTAGGTTAAGGGTTATTCTTAGGACAAGGACTAAGTTGTTGTTTAGGTATAGGGCAATAGTTATTGCTAGATTTAGGATTAGGCTTAGGTCTAGAGGTAGTGTTAGGGTTAGGTTTAGGTAAAATTTTAGTGGTAAGGCTAGTTTCAGGGTTCAGTTTAGGGTTAGGGTCAGGTTTAGACCTATAATTAGTTTTATGGTCAGAATAAGGGTGAAGGTTAGAGTAAATTTTTGGGTTAGGTTTTGAGATAGAATGAAGTCTAGGTTTGGACTAGTAATAGGGTTAGTGTATGATTTAGGCTAAGGATTATGATTAGGACTAGGGTTAGCATTATAGATTGGGTTTGGCTTAGGATAAGGAATAGGGATAGATGTAGGCTTAGAGCTAGTGTTAAGGTTAGGCTTAGGGCTAGGGTTAGGGTTAAATCTACTTTTTAGGGCTCAGATTAGGGCTATTTTTGTTTTGGGGTAGGGGCTAGTTTTAGGACTATGGCTAATGTAAGAACTAGGGTTATTATTAGGGTTAGTTTTAGGGTTAGGGTTTGGGCTAGGAAAGGTGTTAGCATTTGCTTTATGTTTAGGGTGATATATAGAGCTAGGGTTAATGTTTGGATAAGAGTCAGGGTAAGGGTTAGTTTTAGTCATAGGAGTCGAATTTGAGCTAGGGTTATGGATAGTTGAAGGGTTAGGTTTTGGTTTAGGTTAGGTTTAGGGTTAGGGTAATCGTGTGTTCTGTTTTAGGGCTAGGACTAGGTTTAGGATTAGTTTTACTATTAGCCATAGTGTTCAGCTAATGGTAGGGTGATGTTTAGGCTTAAGGTTAGGGTTAGATTTAGAGTTCAAAAACTCTAATTTGGAGTTATGGTTAGATCTAGGGTTAGGGCTAAGTTTAGGGCTAGTGTTATGGTTATGGTAATGGACAGGTTTAGAAATAGAAATAGGGCTAGGTAGAGAGTTATACTTAGGGCTAGAGCTAGGGTTTTGCTTAGTGTTAGGGCTAAATTAGGGCTAGATTAGCACTAGGTTTAGTGGCAGGGTTAGGCCTGTGGTTAGGGCTAGACTTAGGGTTAGTGTTAGGGTTATGGTTAGTTTTAAGGGAAGGGATGAGATTATGGCTATGTTCAGGGCTATGGTGAGGGTAAAAATTAGGTATAGAAATAGGGTAAGTGTTCACATTAGGATTAAGGCTAAGTTTAGGGCTAGGATTAGGGCTAGGATTTGTGTTAGCTTTAGAGCTAGGATTAGAGCTAGGGCTAATGTCAGGCCTAGGTTTATGGTCAGGAATAGTGTTAACTTTAGGTTTATGGCTAGGTCTGGTGGAAAGTTAGGTTTAGGGTAAAGGTCAGGTTAGAGCTAGGTGTATTATTATGTTCGGAGTCCAGTTTAGGGTTTATTTTAGGATAAGGCTAAGGATTAGGGCTCAAATTAGCGTTAGGGTTAGGGTTAAAGTAATGTATAGTGTTAGATTTAGGGTTCCGGTTACATTATAGTAATTGATAGGGTTAGTGTTAGTGATAGGATTAGGGTTAAGCCTAGGATTAGCATTTGGGTTAGGTTTATGTTTAGGATAAAGGATAGGATTAGTGCTAATGTTAGGGCTTGTGTTAACATTAGGATTTTGGCTAAGTTTAGAGACAGGCCGAGGATTAGTGTTAGTGTTAGGTTTAGCAGACATGTTAGGTTTTGAGCTAGGGTTAGGTCTAGGGTGAGGGTAAGAGTTAGAGTCAGGGCTACTGTTAGGGTTAGGTTTAGGGTTATGGCTTTGGTTAGCATTAGGGTTAGGTTTATGTTTAAGGTAATGGATAGAGCTTGGGCTAGGATTTGTGCGATGGTAAAGTTAGGATTAGGGATAGGTTTAGGGTTGGGTTGATCATTAGAGCTATTGTTATATTTAGGGTAAGGATTAGAGTTTGAGTAGGGTTAGAGCCAGGGGCCAGTGTTAGGGTTAATGTTAGTGCTAGTAATAATGTTAGTGTTATGCTTATGTCTACGTTTAGGGCTAGGATTAGGGCTAGGTTGTGTGTGAGGTTTAGGGCTACTGTTAGGTGTATGGGTAATGTAAGAACTAGGGTTATGGTTATGGGTATATTTTGGGTTTGTCTAGTGTTAGGGTTAGTTTTTCAGGTAGGATAAGTTTTAGAGCTAGGGTTTCTGTTAGGGTAAGTGTCTAGGATTAAGTCTAGGGTTACAATTAGGGATAGATTTAGGGTTATGTTTATGGTTAGGTCCAGTGTAAGGGTTAGATTTAGGGTAAGGTCAAGTTTAGAGCTAGATGTATTATAAAGGTCAGGGTATGGCTTACAGTTCAGTTTAGGTTAAGGTTTAGTATTAGGGTTTAAATTAGCATTATGGTTAGAGTTAGAGTTAGGTTAATGAATAGGCTTAGGTAAGGGATAGGTAAGTTTTAGGGTAATGGATAGGTTTACAGATTGTGATAGTGTTAGGGTTAAGCCTAGGGTTAGAATTAGTGTTAGGGTTATGTTTAGGATAATGGATAGGATTAGAGCAGGGTTAGGGCTAGGGTTATGGTTAGGATTAGGACTAGGGTTAGGATAATGTATTGAATTAGAGCTATTGTTTGGGCTATGGTAAAGGGTAAGATTAGGGCTAGGGTTAGGTTAGGGTTTGGGATAGGGCTAGGGTTATGTTTAGGGTAAAGTTTAGGCTTTGAGCTAGTGTTAGGTCTACGGGGTAGATTAGGGTTAGGGATAGGGCTATGGTTAGATTAGGGTTACAATTAGGGCTAAGTTTAGGCCTAAGATTAGGGCTAGGTTTTGTGTTATTTTAGGCCTAGGGTTAGGGCCATGGGTAGTTAAAAGCTAGGGTTTTGACTAGGCCTAGTTTTAGGGTTAGGGTTATGGCTTTATGTAGTGTTAGGATTAGGTTTTGTGTTAGGGTGAGCTTTGGAGCGAGGTTTATGTTAGGGTCAGGGTCAGTGTTCAGGTTAGAGTGAGTGTTGGGGTTAGTGCCAGAATTAGGACTAGGGTTAGGTCTAGATGTAGGGTTAGTATTTGGGTTATGTTGAGGGTGATTGTTAGGGCTACGGACAGGTTGTTTTTCAGGTCTGGGGCTTGAGTTATTCCTAGATTCAGGATTACATTTAGGTCTAGGACTAGTGTTAGATTTAAGTTTAGGTATAGGATTACCAGTTGGGCTAATGTTAGGGTTTGGGTTCGGGTTAGGGTCAGGTTTAGATATGGTTAGTTTTAGGATCAGTATAATTTTCAGGGTTAGGATTAGGGTCTGGGTTATGGTTAGAGCTAAAATGAGGGCTAGGGTTAGAACTAGTAATAGGGTTAGTATTTGGGTTAGGCTATGGATTAAGGTTAGGACCAGGCTTACCATTAGGTTTAGGGTTTGGCTTAACGTAACAAATAGGATAAAAGCTAGGGTTAGGGGAGGGTTAGGGACTGGCTTGTGGCTAGAGGTAAGTGATAGGGTTAAAGCTAGGGTTAGTGCTTGGATTAGGGTGAGGTTTTGGGTTAGGATAGGGCTAGTTTTAGGGCTACAGCTAATGAATGAACTAGGGTCATGATTAGGACCAGTGTTTGGGTTAGTGTTGGCTAGGTCAAGTGTTAGGGTTAGGGTTAGTGTTAGCATGATGTTTAGAGCTAGAGTTAGTGTTAGGGTCAGGGTCAGTGTTCAGGTTAGATTCAGCTTTAGGGTTAAAACCAGAATTATCACTAGGGTTAGGTCTAAGGGTAGGGTTAGTGTTTGGGTTAAGTTAAGTTTTATTATTAGGGCTAGAGCTAGGTTTATGTTTATGTCTAGGGCTAGAGACATGGCTAGATTTAGGATTAGCTTTAGGTCTATGGCTAGTTTTAGGGTTAGGTTTAGGAATAGGTTTATTTCTAGTGCTAGTGTTAGGGTTCAGTGTAGGGTTAGGGTCAGGTTTAGACCTACGGTTACCATTAGAGTCAGAATAAGTGTCAGGTTTGAGTTATGCTTAGAGCTAGGATTAGGGTTAGAGTTAGGATTATTAATAGGATTAGGGTTAGGACTAGGGTTAGACCTAGGGATAGGTTTGGCTTAGGGTAAGTGATAGGGTTAGACCTAGGGTTAGGGCTACATTTAGGGTAGTGTTAGGGCTAGTGTTAGGATTAGCTTTAGTGTTAAATCTAGGGTTAGGTTTCAGATGGTTAGAGTTAGGGTTAGGTTTAGAATTATAGCCAATGTTTGCAGTAGAGTTATGATTTTGGCTAGTTATAATATTGGGGTTATGACTAAGTCTATTGTTAGGGTTAGATTTAATATTAGGGTGATGTTTAGAGCTATGGTTACTATTAGGCTTAAAATTAAGGTCAGGGGTAGTTTTAGGGTTAGGGTTTGGATTTGAATTAGGGCTAAGTTTAGCACTAGGTCTAGAGTTAGGTTTTGGTTTAGGGTAAGCTTTAATGTTAGGGCTATCTCGGTTTTGTTTTAGGGCTAGTGCTATGATTAGAACTCATTTTAAGATTAGCATTAGGTTTAGGACTAATGTAGTAATCCTAACTCTAAATCTAACTCTAAACCTAAGACTAGCACTAGAAATAAACGTATTCCTAAATCTAACCCTAACACTAGTCTTAGGTTTAGAGTTATATTTAGAGTTAGGATTAGATCTAGGGTAAGGTCTAGGGCTAAGTATATGGGTAGCATAAATTCTAGGTTTATAGCTAGGATTAGGGTTATGATAAAAATTGGGTTAAAACAAGGGCTAGGGCTAGGGCGAGAGTTAGAGTTAATCTTAGGGCTAGGCTTAGTGTTTGGTTAGGTATAGGGCTTAATTAGGGCTGTGAATAGGTCTAGGTTTATGTTTATGTTTAGGCCTAGGGTTAGTTTTGGGCTTAGGTTTAGGTTTAGTGTAAATAATGGGGTTAGAGCTAGGTTTAGGGCGAGGACAAAGGTTTGAATTATGGTTAGGGCTAGTGTTTCTTTAGAGTTATGATTAAGGGTAGGTTAAAGGCTAGGATGAGGGCTAGGGTTCTTGTTTTGGTTAGGGCTAGGATTAGTGTTAAGGCAAATGTCAGTTATAGGGTTATGGTTATGGATAGTTTTAGGGTTAGGTTTATGGTTATGTTTAATGTAAGGGTTAGATTTAGGGTAAGGGTCAAATTTAGAGCTAGGGGTATTATTAGGGTCAGAGTCAGGGTCATGTTTAGGATTTTGTATAGGTTAGGGTTTAGGGTTAGGGCTCAAATTAGCATTAGGATTATGGTTAGGGTACTGATAGGGTTAGGTATAGGGTTCAGGTTAGGTTTAGCATAATGGATAGGGTTACAGTTAGGCATAGTTTTAGATTTAGGTCTAGGGTTAGCATTAGAATTAGGGCTATCTTTAGGGTAATTGATAGGGTTAGAGCTAAGTTTAGGGCTAGGGTTATGGATAGGATTAAAGCTAGGATTAGGGATAGGGTTAGAGTTAGGGTTAGGGTTAGGTTTAGGGCTAAGTTTTGTGTTAAGTTTAGGGCTAGGATTACAGCTAGAGCAAATGTCATTTCTATGGTTATGTTAGGAAGAGTTTTCTGGTTAAATTTATGGCTAGGTCTAGTATAACGTTTAGATTTAGGGGTAGACTCAGGGTTAGAGCTAGGTATATTATTATGAAAAGGGTCAGAGTTTGGGTTATGTTTTGATTAATATTAGGATTAGGGCTCAAATTAGCATTAAGTTTAGGTTTAGGGTAATGATAGGGTTAGGTGTAGGGTACAGGTTAGGTTTAGGTTAATGATTAAGGTTAGGGTTAGCGAATATCTTAGGTTTAGGAATAGGTTTACCATTAGAGTTATGGATATGGTTAGTTTAATGAATAGGGTTATAGCTAGTGATAAGGCTAGAGTTATGGTTAGGATTCTGGATAGGGTTATGGAAAGGTTTAGGGATAGGTTTTGGGTTAGGGTTAGGTAAAAATCTAGTGTTAATTCTCAAAAAAAGGTCTCGGTTTGGGGTTTGGTTAGGGCTAGGGTTAAGGCTATAGCTAATGTATGATCTAGTATTACAATTAGTGCCAGTTTTAGAGATAGGGTTAGTGTGATATGTAGAGCAAGGGTTATATTTAGGGTAAGTCTCAGGGTCAGGGTTAGTTTTGTGTTATGTTCAGGACTCAAATTAGGGCTAAAGTTAGTGCTAGGTGTAGGGTTAGATTATGGTTTTGATTAAGGGTTATGGTTAGGATTATGGCTCAGTTTTGTTTTAGGACTAGGGCTAGGATTAAGGCTAGATTTTGGATTAGCATCAGTGTTAGGGCTAGTGTTAGAGTGAAGTTTAGGCTTAGGGTTATGGTTAGATTTGGATTTAGGGTTGATATAGAGTTAGGGCTCATGCCAGGGTTAGGGCTAGGTTTAGGGTTATGGTAAAAATATTTTTAGAACTAGGGATACGTCTAGGGTGAGAATTAGAGTTATTATTAGGAGGATTAAGATTAGTAATAAGGTTAGTATATGGGTTAAGCTCTGGATTATGGTTAGGACTAGGGTTAGCATTAGTTTTATGGTTTGGCTTAAGGTAACAAATAGGATAAGAGCTTGGGTTAGGGAAGGGTTATGGACTGGCTTATGGCTAGGGTAAGTGTTAGGGTTAATGCTAGGGTTAGTGCTCGGATTAGGGCCAGGTTTTGGGTTAGGTTAGGGCTAGTTTTAGGGCTACAGCTAATGTACAAACTAGGGTCATGATTATGACCAGTGTTTGGGTTAGTGTTGGCTAGATCAAGTGTTAAGGTTTGTGTTAGCATGTTGTTTAGAGCTAGAATTAGAGTTAGGGTCAGGGTCAGTGTTCAGGTTAGAGTTAGCTTTAGGGTTAAAGCCAGAATTATCACTAGGGTTATGTATAAGGGTAGGGTTAGTGTTTGAGTTAAGTTAAGTTTTATTATTAGGGATAGAGCTAGGTTTATGTTTATGTCTAGGGCTAGAAATATAGCTAGATTTAGGATTAGATTTAGGTCTATGGCTAGTGTTAGGGTTAGGTTTAGGAATAGGTTTATTTTTAATGCTAATGTTAGTGTTCAGTATATGGTAAGGGTCAGGTTTATACCTACGGTTACCATTAGATTCAGAATAAGTGTCAGGTTTGAGTTATGGTTAGAGCTAGAATGAGGGCTAGGATTAGGACTAGTAATAGGATTAGGGTTAGGACTTGGGTTAACATTAGGGTTATGTTTGGCTTACGGTAAAGGATAGGGTTAGACCTAGGGTTAGGGCTACATTTAGGGTAGGGTTAGGGCTAGTGTTAGGATTAGGTTTAGCATTAAATCTAGGGTTAGATTTCAGATTAGGGCTAAATTTTTGTTACAGTTTGGGCTAGGTTTAGAGTTACAGCCAATGTTTGCAGTAGAGTTATGTTATGGGCTAGTTATAAGATTGGGGTTAAGACTAGATTTAGTGTTGGGGTTAGGTTTAACATTAGTGTGATGTTTAGAGCTATGGTTAGTATTAGGGTTAAAATTAAGATTGGGGTAGTTTTAGGGTTAGTATTTGGACTCGAATTAGGGCTAAGGTTAGGGCTTGGTTTAGAGTTAGGTTTTGGTTTAGGTTAAGATTTAAAGTTAATTCTATCCTCAGTTTTGTTTTAGGGCAAGGGCTATGGTTAGGGCTAGTTTTAAGATTAGCATTAGGTTTTAGGACTAGTTTAGTAATCCTAACTCTAATCTAACTCTAAACCTAAGACTAGCACTAGAAATAAACCTATTCCAAAACCTAACACTAACACTATTCTTAGGTTTAGTGTTAGAATTAGAGTTAGGATTAGATCTAAGTTTAGGTATACGGCTAAGGATATAGCTAGTGTTAGTTCTAGGATTATAGCTAGGATTAGGGTTATGATAAAAATAGGGATCAAACTAGGGATAGGGATAGGGCGAGAGTGAGATTTAGTATTAGGGCTAGGGTTAGTGTTTGGTTAGGTGCAGGGCTTAATTAGGTCTAAGAATAGGAATAGGTTTATGTTTATGTTTAGGCCTAGGGATTGTATTGGGCTTAGGGTTAGGTTTAGTGTAAATAATGGGGTTAGAGCTAGGTTTAGTGCTAGGAGGAATGTTATAATTGGGGTTTGGGTTAGGGTTTCATTAGAGTTATGATTAAGGCTAGGTTAAGGGCTAGGATGAGGGCTAGGGTTTGTTTTAGGGTTTGGGCTAGGATTAGTGTTAGGGCAAACGTCAGGTCTAGGATTATGGTTAGGGATAGTTTTAGGGTTAGGTTTATGGGTATGTTTAGTGTAAGGGTTAGATTTATGGTAAGGATCAAATTTAGAGCTAGATTTATTATTAGGTTCAGGGTCATGTTTAGGGTTTTATTTAGGTTAGGGTTTAGAGTTAGGGCTCAAATTAGCATTAGGGTTTTGGTTAGGGTACTGATAGTGTTAAGTTTACCGTTCAGGTTAGGTTTAGCATAATGGATACGGTTAAAGTTAGGCATAGGGTTAGATTTAGGACTAGGGTTAGCATTAGAATTAGGGCTATGTTTAGGGTAATTGATACGGTTAGAGCTAAGTTTAGGGCTAGAGTTATGGATAGGATTAGGGTAAGGTTAGGGTTAGGGTTAGGGTTAGGGCTATGGTTTGTGTTAAGGTTAGGGCTAGATTACAGCTAGTGCAAATGTCAGGTCTACGGTTTCGTTAGGAATAGTTTTAGGGTTAGGTTTATGGCTAGGTCTGGTATAAGGGTTATGTTTAGGGGTAGGTTCAGAGTTAGAGCTAGGTATATTATTATGGGAAGGGTCAGATTTAGGTTTTGGTTTGCATTAATTTTAGGATTAGGGCTCAATTTAGCCTTATGGTTAGGGTTACTTTAATGATAGGTTTAGGTTTAGGATTTATGTTAGGTTTAGGTTAATGAATAAGGTTAGGGTTAATGATAAGTATAGGGTTAGCCTATGGTTTCCATGAGGGTTATGGTTATGGTTAGGGTAATAGATAGGGTTAGAGCTAGTGATAAGGCTTGGGTTGTGGTTAGGATTCTGGCTAGGGTTATGGTAAGTCTTAGGGCTAGGTTTTGGGGTAGGGTTATGTTTAAACTTAGGGTTAATTCTCAAATAAAAGCTAGGTTTTGGGTTTGGTTAGGGCTAGGGTTAGGGCTATGCCTAATGGATGAACTAGTATTACAATTAGTGCCAGGTTTAGGGTTAGGGTTAGGGTGATGTTTAGAGCAAGTGTTATATTTAGGGTCAGTGTCTGGGTCAGGGTTAGTTTTAGCGTTAGGTTTAGTACTTGAATTAGGGCTAAAGATCATGCTAAATGTAGAGTTTGGTTTTGGTTTAGGTTACAGGCTACTGTTAGTGCTATGGCTCTGTTTTTTTTTTTTTTTTTTTTTTTTTTGTGTGTGTGTGTGTGTGCTAGGGTTCGAGTTAAGGCTAGATTTTGGATTAGCGTCATTGTTAGGGTTAGTGTTAGAGTGAAGTTTAGGCTTAGGGTTAGGGTTAGATATAGAGTTAGGGTTGATATAGAGTTAGGGCTTGTGCTAAAGTTAGGGCTAGGGTTAGGGTTATGGTAAGGAATATGGTAAGAAGTAGGGATAAATCTAGCATGAGAATTAGAGTTATTCTTAGGAGTAGGCTTAGGGTGAGGGTTAGGCTTAGGGCTAAATTAGGGCTAGGATTAGAACTAGGGTTATTGTTAGGGTTAAGCCTAGAGGTTTGACTAGGGTTAGGTTTAGCACTGGGGTTAGGGTTAAGTTTAGAGGAATGGGTGGAGTTATAGATAAGTTTAGATCTAGGGTGATGGTTTGAATTAGGATTAGGCCTAGGGCTATGTTTCAGTTTAGGATTAAGACTAGGATTAGGGCTAAAATGAGGGGTAGGTTTTCTGAGAGGGTTAGGGCTATGACTCGGCCTAGGGATAATATCAGATCTAGGGTTATGTTTAAGGATAGTTTTAGGGTTAGGTTATGGCTAGGTCTAGTGAAAGGGTTAGGTTTATGTTAAAGGTCAGCTTTAGAGAGAGAATTATTTGTGTCATGGTCAGGGTCAGGTTTAGCATTTGGTTTATGTTAAGGTTAAGGGGTTAGGGCTCGAATTAGTGTTAGGGTTAGGTATAGAGTTAAGGTAATAGAAGTGTTTAATTTAGGTTTTAGTTAAGGTTTAAAGTAACGGATGGGTTAGGTTTCAGCGATCGTGTTAGGGTCAGCATTAGGGTTAGGGCTATGTTTAGTGTAATGGATAGTTTTAAAGCTAGGGATAGGGCTAGGTTATGGTTTGAATTAAGTCCAGGATTAGAATTAGGTTTAGGGAAAGGGCTAGGGTTTGGTTTAGGGTAAGTGTTAGGGTTAGATTAAGTGTTAGTTTAGGGTTAAAGTTATGGTTATATTAGAATAATGGTTAGTGTTTGATCTAGGATTAAGACTAGTGTGAGGGTTAGGTTTAGATTTACTTCTGAGTTCAAGATTATGGTTAGAGTTAGGTTTAGTGTTAGGTTTAGGGTTATAATAAGGGTTAGGGTTAGGGTTAGGGTAATGGATGTGGTTAGAGCTAAAGTTTGGGCTAGGGTTAAGTTTAGGATTAGGGCTAGGTTTAGGATTAGGATTTAGAATAGGTCTAGGGTTATGTTTAGTGTAAGGGTTAGGCTTTGAGCTAGGTTTAGGTGTAAGGAGAGGGTTATGGTTAGAGTTAGGTTTAGGGTTAGGGCTAGGTTTAGGTTTATACTTAGAGCTAAGTTTAGGCCTAGGATTAGCTCTAGGTTTTGTGTTAGGTTTAGAACTATGGTTAGGACTATGGGTAATGTAAAAGCTAGGGTTATGTTTAGGGCTAGTTTTAGGTTTAGGGTTATGGCTAGGTCTAGTGATAGGTGGATTTTTTGAGTTAGTGTCAGGTTTAGAGCTAGTTTAAGTGTTAGGATAAGGGTCAGTTTTGGGGATAGGGTTAGCTTTAGGGTTAGAGCCAGAATTAGGACTAGGGTTAGGTCTAGGGATAGGGTAAGTGTTTTGTTTAGGTTAAGGTTTATTTTTAGGACTAGTGCTAGAATTTTGTTTAGGTCTATGGCTAGAGTTATAGCGATATTTAGGATTACCTTTGGGTCTATGTCTAGCATTAGGCTTAGGTATAAGTATAGGGTAACTGGTAGGACTAGTTTAGGTTTTGGTTTAGGTATAGGGTCAGGTTTAGACCTAGGGTTACTTTTAGGATTAAATTAGGGTCAGGGTTATGGTTAGAACTAGAATGAGGGCTAAGGTTAGGACTAGTAATACTGTTAGTGTTTAAGTTAGGCTAAGGATTAGGGTTAGGACTAGTGTTAGCTTTTGGGTTAGGTTTTGGCTTATGGTAAGGGATAGCGTTAGAGCTAGGGTTAGAGTTTATGTTAGCTTTTGGGTTAGGGTTAGGGCTAGTGTTAGGGTTAATATTAGGGTTTAAGCTAGGGTTACAACTAGAATTAGAGGTATGATTTGTGCTAGTTTTAGGGCTAGGTTTATGACAATGACTAATGTATAAACTAGGGTTACAATTAAGGATAGTTTTAGGGTTATGGTTAAGGCTAGGTCTAGTGTTAGTGTTAATTTATGTTAGGGTGATGAGTAGAGCTAGGATTATTGTTAGGGTCAGCCTCAGGGTCAAAGTAATTTTTAGAGTTAGGGTTAGGGCTAGGTGTAAGGTTTGGGTTTGATTTGGCTTATGATTACAGTTAAATTTAGAGTTAGGTTTAGAGTTAGGTTTAGATCTAGAGTTAGGATAGGGCTAAGAATAGAACTAGGGCTAGGGCTAGGGCAAGAGTTATAGTTAGTCTTAGGGCTAGGGTTAGGCTTAGGATAGGATTAATTTAGGGCTAGGATTAGCGCTAGGCTTAATGTTCGTATTAGGCCTAGGGTTAGGGTGTGAGTTAGTGTTAGGTTTAGGGTTATGGTTAGATTTATGATAAGGGATGGGGTTATAGGTAGGGTTAGGGCTAGGGTGATTTTTAAAATTAGGGTTAGCGCTCGGGTAATGGTTAAGGTTAGGATTAAGGCTAGGTTTAGGTCTAGGATTATGTTTAGGGCTAATTTCAGGTCTAGGTTTACAGTTAAAGATAGTTTAAGGTTAGGTTTATGGCTACGCCTTGTGTAAGCATTAGGTTTAGAGTTAGGGTCAGATTTATAGCTAAGGGTGTTATTAGGGTCATTGTCATGATTGATGTTTTGGATAGGTTAATGTTGAAAGTTAAGATTCAAATTACCATTAAGGTTAGGATCAGTGTAATGATAGAGTTAGGTTTAGGTTTCAGGTTAGATTTAGTGTAATGGATAGGGAGAAGATTAGGGATAGGTTTAGGTTTAGGCCTAGGGTTAGCATTAGGGTTAGGGTTATCGTTAGGATAATTGATAGGGTTAGAGCTAGAGTTACAGATAGTGTTATGGTAACAATTAGTGATAAGGTTAGATTTAGGTTTAGGGTTTACCTGACTTTAGGCCTAGCCATTATACTAGCCCTAAACCTAGCACAAACCCTTTTCTTAGCCCTAAACACAGCCTTAATTATAACCCTAACCCTAACCATAGGCCTAACCCTAAAACTAACTCTAGCCCTAATCTTACCTCCAATTTAGCCCTATCCCTAACCGTAACCCTAACCATAGCCCAAAGTCTAACTCTAACTCTCACCTTAGCCCTAACTCTAGTTCTAAACCCATACTATAATGGAAGCCTAATGATAGCCTGAACTGTAGGTCTAACCCTAAGTTTAGGGCTTGGAATAGGGCTAAGATTTGGGTTAAGTTATGGCTAGGGTTAGGGTTACAGTTAATGTAAGTACTAGGGTTATGATTAGGGCTAATTTTAGTTTTAAGAGTTAGGACTAGGTCTAGGGTTAAGTTTAGGTTTTGGGTTAGGGTGATGTTTAGACGTAGGGTTAGTTTTAAGTTCAGAGTTAGGTTGAGGGTTAGTTTTAGGGTTCGGCTTAAGACTCGAATTATTGCTAGGGTTAGGGATAGGTTTAGGATCAGGGCTTGGTTTATATTAAGGATTAGGGTTAGGTCTATGGCTTGGTTTAGTTTTAGAGCTAGGGCTAGGGTTAGGGATAGTTTTAGGATTAGCCTTAGGGTTAGTGCTAGGGTTAGGTTTAGGCTTAGGCTTATTGTTAGGGTTAGATTTCGAGTTAGGTTTAGATCTAGTGTTATTGCCAGGGATATGAATAGGGTAGGGTTATACCTAAGGTTCAGTCTAGGATTAGGCTTCTAGTAAATTATAGGGTTTGAACTAGAGTTAGGGCTATGGTGAGAGTTAGAGTTAATCTTTGGGCTGGGGTTAGGTTTAGGGATGGGGCTAAATTAGGGCTAAGTTTAGGGCTATGTGTAGTGTTAGGTTTATGCCTAGAGTTAGGGTTAGGGTTATAATTAAAGCTATGTTTAGGTTTAGGATAAAGACTAGGGTTTGTGCTAGGTTTAGGGCTAGGACTAAGGCTAGGGCTAAAGTCAGGTCTCATGTTATGGTTAGGGATAGTTTTAGGGTTAGGTTTATGGCTAGTCTAGTGTAACGGTTAGGTATCGGGTAATAGTCAGGTTTAGAGCTAGGGGAATTATTAATGTCAGGGTCAGTGTTGAACTTTGGTTTTGGTTTGAGTTTAGGGTTAAGGCTCAAATTAGCATAAGGGTTAGCATTAGGGTAAGGATGAGGTTAGTTTTAGGGTTCAGGTTAGGTTATGGTTAGGTCTAGGGTTACATTAGCATAAGGGTAATGTTTAGGGTAATGGATACAGTTAGGGTTAAAGTTATGGCAGGGGTATTGTTAGGATTAGGTCTTGAATTAGGATTAGGTTGAGGATTTGAACTAGGGTTAGGTTTAGGGTTGTTTAGCGTAAGGGTTAAGTACTGAGCTATGGTTAGAACTAGGCTGGGAATTAGCTTCAAGTTTAGTTCTAGGGATAGGATTACCATAAGTTTTGGTTAGACTTAGTGTTAGAGTTAGACTTAGGATTAGTGGTAGGGTCAGTATAAGGATCAGCATTAGGGTTAGAATTTGGGATAAGGTTAGAGCTAGAATGAGAGTAAGGTTAGGGCTATTAATACAGTTAGGGTTTTGGTTAGCCTAAGGATAAGGGATACATCTAGTGTTACCCTTAGGTTTAAGGTTTTGCTTAGGGGAGGAGATTGGTTTAGAGCTAGGTTTAGGGCTTTGGTCAGGGTTAGATTTAGGTTTAAATCCAGGCTTAGGGCTCAGTGTTAGGCATAGGGATAGGATTAGGGCCACAGCTAATGTAAGAACTAGGGTTAAAATTAAGTTAGTTTTAGTATTATGGTTATGTTTAGTGTTAGGATTAGGTTGAAGTTTAGGGTGATATTTATAGCTAGGCTTTGTGTTAGGATAAGGGTCCATTCAGGGTTCGTTTTAGGGTTAGGGATAGCACTCGAATTATTGTTAGGGATATTCTGAGCATTTGGTTTAAGGTGAGGGTGGTGTTTAGAGCTAGGTTGCATGTTAGGAAATGAGTCAGGGTCAGTGTTAGTTTAAAGTTAGTGTTATATTCGAGTTAGGGCTAGGGATAGTTCTAGGTTTTCTGTTAGGGTTTGGTTTAAGTTAATGTTTAGGATTAGTGATATTGCTTGGTTTTGGTTTAGTCCTAGGGTTAGGTTTATGGATAGTGTATGTGTTAAGCTTAGGCTTAAGTTAGGGTTAAATTTGGAATTAGGGATAGATCTAAGGTTAGGGCTGGGAATAAAGATAAGGCAAGGGTTAGGCTAGGGATAGTGTTATGGTAAGGAATAGGGTTAGAACTAGGGATAGGTATAGTGTGAGATTTAGAATGAGTCTTAGTGCTAGGGTTAGTGTTATTGTTAGAGATAGGGCTAAATTAGTGCTAGGATTAGGGCTAGGTTCATTGTTTGGCTTAAGCCTAGAGTTTGGTTAGTGTTGGGATTAAGTTTAGAGTAAGAGATTGCATTATAGCTAGGTATAGAGGTAGGGTGAGGGTTACAATTTGAGTTAGGGATAGGGTTAGTTTAGGGTTATGATTAAAGATAGGTTTAGGGCTGGGATTAGGGCTAGGGTTTGTTTTAGGTTTAGGACTAGGATTGGGGCTAGGGGTAATTTCAGGTCCAGCATTATGGATTAATATAGTTTTAGGGTTAGGATCTTGGCTACGTCTAGGGTAAAGGTATGTTCAAGTTTCTAGCTAGGGATTTTATTAGGGTCAAGGTCGGGGATAGGGTTTGGGATAGGTTAAGGTTTAAATTTAGGTCTTGAATTAGTGATAGTGTTAGTGTTAGGGTAATTATAGGGTTAGGTTTAGGTTCAGGTTAGGTTCAGGGTACTAGATTGGATTAAGATTAGGATTCATGCCTAGAGTTAGCATTAGGGTCATGGTTTTGGTTATGGTAATGGATAGAGTGAGAGATCAGTATATGGCTAGGATTATGGTTACAAGTAGGGCTAGGGTTAAAGCTAGGATTAGGGCTAGGTTTTGGGTTAATTTAGGGATAGGGTTAAGGTTAGGGCTTATGTAAGTACTAGGGTGATTTTAGGGCTAGTTTTAGGGTTTTAGGGCTAGAGTTAGTGTTAGGGTTAGTTTTAGGGTTAGGGTGATGTTTAGATCTAGTAGTGTAAGAGTCAGTGTCAGGTTAATCATTAGTTTAAGGGTTTGGCTTACAACTCATATTAGGGCTAGTGTTATTGCTAGGTTTAAGGTTAGGGTTTGGATTAGGTTAAGGTGTAGGAATATAGCTAAAGTTCTTTTTTTGTTTTAGGGATAGGGTAGGGTTAGGGCTAGTTTTAGGATTAGTGTTATAGTTTGGGCTAGTGTTAGGGTTTGGGTTAGTCTTCGGGGAAGGACTTGCTTTAGAGTTAGGTTTTATCTAAGGTTAGTGCCAGGGCAAAGGATAGGGCAAGGGTTAAAGCTAGGGTTAGTGTTATGGTAAGGGATAGGGTTAGAATGAGTGAAAGGTCTAATTTGAGAGTTAGAGTTAGTCTTAGGACTAGTGTTAGGGATAGGGCTAAATTAGGGCTAGATTAGGGCTAGGGTTAGTGTCAGGTTAGGCCTAAAGTTTGGGTTAGGTTTGTAATTAAGGCTATGTTTAGGGCTAGAATATGGACTAGGGTTTGTGTTAGGGTTAGGGCTAGAATTATGGCTAAGGCTAATGTCTTTTCTAGGGTTACATTTAGGGATAGTTTTAGGGAAATGTTTAAGGCTCGGTCTATTTTAAGGGTTAGGCATAGAGTAAGATTCAGGTTTAGAGCTAGGGGAATTATTAGGGCCAGGGTCAGTGTTAGGGCTTTGTTTAGGTTTGAGTTTAGGGTTACAGCTCGAATTAGAGTTAGGGTTACAGTTAGGGTAAAGATAGGGTTAGGTTTAGGGTTCAGGTTATATTTAGGGTAATTGATAGTTTTGGGGATAGTGATAGGTTTAGGGTAAGTCTTAGGGTTAGTATTAGGATAAGGGTTATGTTTAGGGTAATGGATACAGTTAGAGTTAAGTTTAGGGCTAGGGTTATAGTTACGATTAGGTCTCTGGTTTGGGTTAGGGTGAAGGTTAGGATAAAGGCTAGGCTTACAGCTCGGATGAGGGTTTTGGTTAGGGCTAGGACTAGGATTAAGGCTAGAGCTAATGTCAGGTCTAGCATTACAATTAAGTGTAGTTTTAGGGTTTGGTTATGAATAGGTCTACTGTAAGGTTTAGGTTGAGGGTAAAGGTCAGATTTAGAGCTAGGTGTATTATTATTGTCAGGGTCAGTAATCGGGATTTGTTTTGTTTAAGGTTTAAGGTAAAGGCTAAAATTAGCATTAGGTTTAAAGTAATGGATATGGTTAGGTTTAGGGTTCAGGTTAGGTTTAGGGTTTTGAATAGCCTTAGGTATAGCTATACAGTTAGTTTTAGTCTTATATTTAGCATTTGGATTAGGCTTTAGTTTAGGGTAAAAGATGGGATTACAACTAGGGTTAGGGCTATGTTGGTGGTTAGGATTTGGGCTAATGTTAGTGTTAGGTTTAGGGTAAGTGTTATTGTTGGACCTAGATTTAGGGCTAGGGTAAGAATTAGGGTTAGAGCAGGTCTAGGGTAAATGTTAGGGTTAGGACTATGTTTAGCATTAGGGTTGTTGTTAGAGTTATGGTAATGGATAGATTTAGAGCTATGGTTTGGGCAATGGTTACATTTAAAATTAGGGTTAAAGTTAGGATTAGGGATAGGGCTATGTTAATGTTTAGGGTTAGGATTAGGGCTCAGTTTAGAGGTAGTGTTAGGGTTAGAGTTACTTTATTCAAATTTCTTTGATACAATCCAGGATTCATCTTTAACTAACCTTACTCTGTTTCCCAGGTTTATGCCTTTGGTTGAAAATTTTGTTGTCCGGAACAGTTAATATTTTCACTTTACCTCATTTTGACCTATACGAGTAAATGTAAATGGACCTGAAAATCAAATAGGGTTTATGCTAGCTCTTGAAACTGCACACACACCCTCACTTCTTTGTGGGGACACTCTGGTATGTTGCTTGTGAGTGCAGGCCTAATCTGAAGCATGCAAAACCAGCTTTATCTGAGAGCCCTTTAGGAGAAAGCAGGGAATATGCATGCACTGAAATTCCTCCCATAATTATTTTATCAGATTTGTTTGATACTGAGTAGCATTCATTATTTATCTTGCCCCACAAAGCTCTCCAAGTGTGGGACTTCTAGGATCAATGGTGCTCTAATCAGGTTAGGGTTAGTGTTAAGATTGGGGTTAGGGCTAGTGTTAGATGTAGTGTTAGAGTAAGTTTTGTACAAATTTCTTTGATACTTGGATGGAGTCATATTTTACCTAGCCTTAATATGATCCTCAGGTTTGGGCCTTCTCATTTCAATGGTTCGCTAATGGGGCCACTCTGAATTTTTAGTTTCCACTTCATATTGACCTATATAGGTAAATTAAAATGGAGGTTGAAATCTAACCGGGTTGGTGCTAGATGCTTGAAACTTCAAACACTGAATCAGTTCCCTATGGGAAATCTCTGGTTTGTTCCTTCTGAAAGTAGCCCTAAGATTAAGATGGCAAAAACAACTTTATTCAAGAGCCCTTTAGCAGAAAACAGAGAAATATACATGAACTGAAATACCACCTCAATTATTTGGTCATATTTCTTTGATACTGCATAGAATTCTTCTGGTAGCTTAGCCCTCTAGGCTCCCCACCATTTTGACTTCTAGGATCAACAGTTTTTCAAACAGGTTAGAGTTTGTGTTAAGGATAGTGTTAGTTTGTATTTTAAAGTTTCAGTTCATTTTGCCCTATACGGGTAAATGGAAATGCTGCTGGAGATCAAACAGCATTAGTGCTAGCTGCTTGAAACATCACACTCCATCAATTCTCTGTGAGCAATCTCTGTTTTTTTCTTGTGACAGTAGGCCTAAGCTGAAGCATGTAAAAACCACTTTATCCAAGAGGGCTTTAGGAGATAACAGAGAAATATGCATGTACTGATATACTCCATCAATTTTTGGATAGATTTCTTTGATACTGTGCAGCATTCATCACTTAGCTTTCCCCACTAGGCTGCCAAAGTTTGGAATTTCTATGGTCAAAGGTTTCATAAAAAAAGTTAGTGTTAGGGGAAGAGCTAGGGTTAGAGCTAGTGTTAGGGTTAGAGTTAGTGTTAATCAAAATTCTTTGATACTTGGAATGATTTCTTTTAGCTTACTCTGTTCCCCAGATTTATGCCTTCTCCGTTCACTGGTTTGCTGTCAGCAACATTTTTTTTTTTAAGATTTCACTTAATTTTGACATATACAATAAAGTTAATAAAGTTGAAAATCAAACAGGTTTTTTGTTAGCTGCTTGAAATATCACACACTCCATCAGTTCTCTGTAGGGACTCTGGTATGTTCCTTGTAAAAGTAGGCCTATGTTTAAGGATGCAAAAACAACTTAATTTGAGAGCCCTTTAGGAGAAAACAGGAAAATATGCATGTACTGAAATACCTCCCATAATTATTTGGTCAGATTTGTTTGATGTGGCATAGAATCCATAACTTAGCTTGCCCCTCAAGGCTACCCAAGGATGGGAATTCTAGGATCAATGGTTCTCTAATCAGGTTAGGGTTAATGTTAGGTTTACAATTATGGCTAGGGCTAGGGTTAGAGGTAATGGTAGGGTGAGAGTTAATTTTGTTCAATTTTCTTTGATACTGGGCAGGCATCATCTTTTATCTGCCTTAGTATGCTCCCAAGGTATGTTCTTCTCAATTCAATGGTTCACTATCATGAACACATTGTATTTTAAGGATTCACTTCATTTTGTCACCTATGGGTAAATGGAAATGGAGGTGGAAATCAAACAGGCAGCCCTTCCCCTAAACCTAACCCTAAACCTAACCATAAAATAGCCCTAATCCTAGGCGTATGTCTAACACTAATCCTAGACCTATTCCTAGCCCTAATTTAGCCTTAACCCTAACCCAAACTCTAGCCCTAAGACTAACTCTAACTCTTGTAATAGCCCTATTCCTAGTTTTAACACTATTCTTTATCATAACCCAAACACTAGTCCTAATTTAGCTCTAACCCTAGCCATAGTCCTAACCCTAGAATTAACCATAACTCTAAATCTACTCCAAAGCCTAAACTCACCCTATCAGTAGCAATAACACTAATGCTAATCATAAAACTACCCATAACTTTAGCTTTAGTCCTAAAACAAAACTGACCCATAGGACTAACCCTAACCATTAACCTAAACCAAATCCTAACACTACATCTAGCCCTAAGCCTACCTCTAATTTGAGAACTATTTCTAACCACAAAAAAAAAAATTGTGATTCTGACTCTGACCCTAAAACTAACCCTAGTTAAAAACATACCCTAAATGTAAACATAATCCTAAAACTAGACTCATTCCTAAATGTAACTCTAAAACTAGCCCTAATTGTAACCTTAGCTCTTACATTAGCAGTATTCCTAAAAAGTGCCCTAACATAACCAAAAACCTAGCCCTAATTCAAGAACCAACTCTAGCTTTAACCCTAACTCTCGAACACTAAACCTAGCCCTAACACCATATACCTAACCCTAACATTTATCCTTCCACTAAACCTAAAACTAACCCTACCCCTAGCCCTTACTGTAAACATAACCCTAGCCCTAACCCTAGCTCTAACCGTAGGCATTACCCTAACCTTAACCCTAACCCTAATGCTAATTCTTAGCCTGAACATAACCTATCCATTACCCTAACCCTAACTTGAACCTAACCCAAAAACTATCATTATCCAATCTGTAACCTTAACCCTAATGCTAACTCAAGCCCTAAACCTAACACTAAACCTAACCATAACCATAAACCTAACCTTGACACTTAACCTAATGCTAGCTCTAACAGTAAAAGTAATCCTAAACCTAACCAGAATGCTAACCCTATAACTAACCCTAATCCTAACCCTAACCCTAACACTAACAATAAAGCTATCCCTAAGCCTAATCCTAAAAATAACACTAACCCTAACTCTAACCCTAAACGTATCCTTAACCCTAACACTATTGTTAACCCTAAACCTAACTGTAATCTAACACAAACCTTAATCCTGACCCTAACCATAACCCGAACCGTAACCCTAATGCTAACACTAATCCTAAACCTAATCCTAAACCTAAAACAAACCCTAACACAAAACCTAGCACTAACCCTAAAAATAGCCCTAATCCAAACGTAACCATAACAATAACAGTAACCCTAACACTAACCCTAATGCAAAACGTAACACTAACACTAACTCTAATCATAACCCTATACTACCAGTAAACCTAACCTGAAACTTACATTAACACTAACCCTCACCCTAAACCTAACCCTAACTCTAACCCTAATCCTAACCATAACCCTAAAGCTAATGCTGACCCTAACCCTAACCATAACACTAACCATAATCCTAACCCTAACACAAACTTTAACCCTAACCCTAACTCAAACACTAAGGCTAACCCTAACATTAACCCTATTCCTAAACCTAATGCTAACCCTAACACTAACCCTAATCCTAACTCAACCCTAACACTAATCCTAAACCTAACCCAAAATCTAACATAAACCATAAATGTAAACTTAACCCTAACACTAACCCTAACCCTAACCTTAATTCTAATGCTAATCCTTACCATAATCCCAACCCTAATAACAAACCCTAATCATAACCATAACACTAAACCTAACCCAAACCCTAACCCAAAAACTGACCCTAAACGTAAGACAAACCCTAACCCAAACCATAATTATAAACTTAACCTAATCCTAACCCTAACCACAAACAAACCCTAACTCTAACCGGAACACTAAGAGTAACCCTAACGCTAAACCTAAACCTAACCCTAACCCTAACACTAACCCTAACTCCAAAACTAAACCTATCACTTACCCTATCTGTAAACGTATCCCTAAACCTAACACTAACCCTAACATTAACAATAACCCTAACACAAACCATAACCCCAACCCTAAACTTAAACCGAAAACTAACAGTAATCCTAAATGTAACCCTATCACTTACCCTAACCCTAACCCTAAGTCTAACCCTAATCCTATCTGTAACCCTAAACCTAACATTAAAACAAACCCTAACCCTAAACCTGAACATAACTCTTAAACTAAACCTAACACTTACCATAACCCTAACCCTAACACTTACCCTAACACTAAGCCTAACCCTAACCCTAAACCTAACACTAAACCTAACACTAAACCTTACCATAACCCTAAACCTTACCCTAACCTGAACATTAAACATAACCCTTACACTAATTATAACACTAACGCTAACACCAAACCTAACACTAATCAGAAACCTAACCCTAACAATAACCCTAAGCATAACACTAACCTTAAAACTAACCCTGACACTAACACTTATGTTAACAGAAAATCTAACACAAACCCTAACTGTAAACTTAACTCTAAGTTTCATTTAAACCTAACCCTAATGCTAACCCTAACACTAACCCTATCATTAAACATAAACCTAAACATAACAATAACCCTCAGCATAAACTTAATCCTAAACCTAACAATAACCCTATCCCTAACCCTAACACAAACCCTAACCCTAACACTAACCCTAATCCAAACCTAACCCTAATCCTAACTCTAATCCTAACACTAACCTGAAAACAAACACTAACACTAACCATAACCATAACCCTAATCCTACCCGTAAACCTAACCTAACACTAAACCTAACTTTAAACCTAACACAAAACCTAACAATAACCCTAACACTAACCCTAACCCTATGCCTAACCAAATCCTAATTACAACCCTATCCCTAACTCTAACCCTAAAACTAACACAAACCCTAAGCCTTCCCCTAACAATAAACCTAACACAAACACTAACACTAAATGTAAAACTAATCCTAACTCTAACCCTAACCCTAAAACTAACCCTAAACCTAACCCTAACCCTAACACTAAACCTAAACCTAATTGTAACCCTAAAACTACCCTAAATCTAACTGTAATGCTAACCCTAACACTAACTTTCATCCTAACCCCAACCCTAAATCTAATCCTAACTGTAATCCCAAACCTAACGCTAAGCACAACCCTGACACAAACTCTAACTTAAACCATACCAATAAACCGAACCATAACTTTATCCCTAACCCAAAACCTAATATTAATATTAACCCAAACCCTAACACACACACTAACCCTAACCCTAAATCTAACAGCAACCTAAACCTAACCATAATTTTAACTATACACCTAAATCTATCCTAACCCTAACCCTAACACAAAAACTTACCCTAATTCTAAAACCTAAACCTAACACAAAACCTAACCCTAAACATAAACCGAATCCTAACATTAACTCTAACACTAACCCTATCTGTAAAATTAACAGTAACCTTAACCATAAACCTAATATTAACACTAACCCTAACCCCAAACCTTACCCTAATACTAACCCTAACCCTAATCGCAACACTAAACCAAAGCCTAACTCTACCCGAATACTAACCCTAACCCTTACCCTAACACAAACATGAAACCTAAGCCAAAACCAAACAATAATCTAAACGCTAACCAAAAACCTAACCCTAATAGTAAAACTTACACTAACCGTAACCTTAAACCTAACACTAAAACTAACCCTAACTCTAACCCTATCACTAATTTTAATCCTAAGCCTAACACTAAACCTGACCCTAACACTAACCCTAAAACTAACTCTAAAACTAACCATAACCCTAACACTAAACTTAACCAGAACCCTAACCCTCAATCTAACCTGTACATTAAAGATAACACTAACACTAACACCAAACATAACCCTAATCATAAACCTAACCCTAACAATAACCCTAAGCATAACACTAACCCTAAAACTAACCCTAACACTAACACTAATGCTAACCCAAAATCTAACACAAACCCTAACTGTAAACTTAACTCTAAGTTTTACTTAAACCTAACCCTAATGCTAACACTAACACTAACCCTATCGTTAACCATAAACCTAAACATAACAATAACCCTCACCCTAACCTTAATTATGAACCTAACAATAAACCTATCACATACCTAATATCAATAACCTATTCACATACCTAACTCTTACACTAACCTTAACCCTACTAAAAAAATCTAACCCTAACCCTAAACCTACCACAAACCCTAACCCTAACACTAACATTTAACCTAACACTAAATCTAACCCTAACTCAAATCCTAAATCTAAAATTAACCCTAACCCTTACCTCAACACTATACCTAACACTAACCCTAATACTTAGCCTAACACTAACCCAAAGACTAACACTAAACATAAACATAATGCTAACCTTAACCATAACACTAACCCTAACCCTATCACTAACTCTAAACTTATTCCTAACCCTAACACTATCTTTAACACTAACCCTAACCCTAAACCGAACACTAACACTGAACTTCAACCTAACACTAAACCTAACACTCATGCTAACCCTAACCTAACACGAACCCTGACCCTAAACCTAACACTATCCCTAACAGTAAACCTAACCTTAACCTTAAGCCTAACCCTAACAAAACCCTAAACTTATTCGTAACACTAACACTAACACTAAACCTAACCCTAACCCCCAAACTAACCCTAAACCTAACACTAACCGTAACCCTAACTCTAAACCTAACCCTGACAGTAAACCTAACACTAACTCTAATGCAAAAATTAACACTAACACTAACACTAAAAATAAACCTTAATCCTACCAGTAAACCTAACCTTACACTTACCTTGAACCTAAACTTAACACAAATTCTAACCCTATCCCTAACACTAACCCTAACTCTAACCCCAAACCCTAACATTACCCCAAAACCTAACCCTAAAACTCACCATAACACTAAATCTAACACAAAATTTAACACTAAACCTAAACGTAATCTTAACCCTAAACCTAATCCTAATCCTAACACTAAATAAAACCTAACCATAAAACTAACCCTAACCTTAACCCTAACACTAAACCTAACTTTAAACATAACCCTATCCCAAACCCTAACCCTAACCCTAAACCTAACACTAACCATAAACCAAATCCTTACCATAACCCTAACGCTACCTCTAACACTAACTCTAAACCTAATTCTAATGCTAACCCTAACACTAACTCTAACCATAACCCAAGCCTTATATTAACCATAACCCTATCCAAAACCTAACACTAACCTTAACCATAACCTTAAACTTAACCCTTAACATTACTCTAACAATAATCCCAAAGCTAAGAATAACCCTAACTCTAACCATAACCCTAACACTAACACTAACCTTAAAACTAAACCTAACCCTATTTGTAATAACTGTAACCTTAATTCTAATACTAACCCTACCCTAAAATAAGCACTAACACTAAGCCTAAAACTTACCCTAACCTAACCCTAGCCCTAACTCTAACCCAAACATTAACACTAAACCTAAACTTAAACCTAAACCTAACCCTAACCCTAAACCTTACTCTAACCCTATCCCTAACCCAAGACCTAACCTAACCCTATCACTAACACTAACACTTACCCTAACACTATCCCTAAACCTAACAATAAACCAAAAACTTAAACTAATCCTAACCCTAACCCTAACACTAATGCTAACACTAACATTAAATCTAAACCTAACTCTACCACTAACACTACCACTAAGTAACACTAACCCTAACCCCACACCTAACAATAACACTAACCCTAACCCTACCACTAAGTAACACTAACCCTAACCCCACACCCAACCATAACCTAACCCTAACCATAACCCTAATACAAACCCTAACAAATCATAACCCTAAACCTAACCCAATGCTAACTCTAACATTACCAAATTCTAACCCTAAGCCATAAAAGCCTAAGCCTAACTAACCATAAAACTAAAACTAACCTTAACCCTAATACAAACCCTAACCCTAATAATAACAGTAACACTAACTGTAACCCTTACCCTTACACTAACGGTAAACCTAACACTATACCTAACAGTAACCATAACCCTATCACTAAAACTAACCCTAACATGAAACCTAACTTTATCAGTATCACTACAACTAACACTAGCAGGAACCCTAACCCTAATCCTAACACTAAACCTAACCCTATTACTAACTCCTATCCTAACCCTAAAACTAACCCTAACATGAAACCCAATCAGAACTCTAACTGTAACCCTATCACTTACCTAACCCTAACACTAAATCTACACTAACCCTAATTCTATGACTAAACCTAAACCTGAACCTACAAAAAAACCAACTCTAACACTAATCCTAACCCTAACAATAACCCTGTCTCTAAACCAAATAATAACCCTAAACCTAACATTAAATGCAAAACCTACCCCTAAACCTAACACTAAACCTAAACATAACCTTAACACTAAACCTAGCCCTAACCCTAACCATAACACTCACCCTAACACGAACACAAACCATAACCCTAAACCTAAACGTAACTCTCACCCTAACCCTAACACAAACCGTAATCACAACCATAACACTTACCCTTAAATAATCCTAATCCTAACCTAACCCTAAAACTAACCTAACCCTAACCCTAACACTAACCCTAATACTAACCATTACTCTATCACTAACTCTAAGCCTAAACCTATCCCTAAACCTAATACTAACGACAATCCTAATCCTAACCATAAACCTAACCATAAATGAAACACTAAGTGTAACCTGAACCATAACACTAACCCAAACCCTAAACCTAACAATAAACTAACCATAATCTGAACTGAAATTTTAACCCTGAACCTGACCCTAAAACAAACCTTATTTCTAACCCTAACACTAACCCTAACCCTAACTATTTTTAAACCTAAAACTAAACCTAACCCTAAACCTAAGACTAACACTAACACTAAACCTAAACCTAATGCTAACACTTTCACTAACCCTAAACCTAAACCTAATATTATTTTTAACACTTAACATAACCCTAACCTTAACTCTAACCATGACATTAACCCTAACCCTGAACCTATCCCTAACATTAACCCTATCCCTAATCCTAACCCTAACACTAACCCTAAACCTAATGCCAAAACTAACTCTAACCCTAATACTAACCATTACCCTAAACCTACCCCAGAACCTAACACAAAACATAACCCTAACCCTAACACTAATCTAACACAAACCCTAACCCTAACACTAACCCTAACCCTAAACTTCACCCTATCCATAACAATAACCCTAACCCTAACAAAATCCCTCATGCAAACCATAACAGTAACCCTAACCCTAAACCTTACACTAACCCTAACCCTAACAGTAAACCTAAAACTATCCCTAACCTAAATCTAATGATAATATTAACAATAAACTTTACCCTAAACCTAAACCTATATCTAACCCTAACACAAACCTTAACACTAACACTAACCCAAACCTAACCAAACACCAACACTAACCCTAATCTGAATCCAAACCATAAGAGTAACCCTAACCCTAATCCTAACTGTCACCCTAACACAAACCCTAACACTAACCCTAAACTTAACCATAACCTTACCCCTAAACCTAAAACACTAACTCTATCCATAACCATAATCCTAACCCTAATACTTAACCTAACACTAACCTTAACCCAATTCCTAACACTAACACTAACGCTAACACTAATCCTAACCCTAACCCGAACACTAACCCTAACCCCAACCCTAACCCTAACCCTATCCCTAAACATAAGCCTAACACTAACCCTAAACCTATCCCTAACCCTAACACTTTCCATAACCCTAAACCTAACTCTAACCCAAACACTAAAACTATCCCAACCCTAACACTCACCCTAACCCTAACACTCACCATAATCCTAAACCTAACACTGACCCTAACGCTAAAACTAACACTAACCCTAATTCTATCCTTAACCCTAATACTAACCCTAAACCTAACCCTCAACATGACTCAAATTTTAACCCTAATTTTAACCCTAATCCTAACACTAACACTAATGTTAACCCTAATCCTAAACCTAATTCAAAATCTAACCATTACCCTATCACAAACCCTAACACTAAGCCTAAAACTAACCCTAACCTAACTCTAAAATTGACCCTAACACAAACCCTAACAAAAACCCTAACACTAAACCTCACCTTAAACCCAAACCTAACCCTAACCCTAAACCTTACCCTAACCCTAAACTTAAACCGAGCAGTAACCTTAACCCTAACCCTAACTATAACCATATAACCAAACCTAAACCTAACCCTAACCCTATCACTAACCCTAACCCTTACACAAACCTAATCTTAACCATAACACTAATTGTAGCTGTAAACTTAACTTTAACCCTAACCCTAATCCTAAATCAACACTACCCCGAAAACTAAACCTAACCCAAATGCTAATACTAACCCTAAACCTCAACCTATCCCCAACCCTAATCCTAGCACTAAAACTAAACCTGACACTACCCCTAACAAAAGCATTAATCCTAACCCTAAACCTGACCCTAACCCAAAACTAATCATAACACTAACCCTAAACTCACCTAACACGAACCCTAACCCTAACCTTAACAATAACTTTGACATGAACCCTAACCCTAACCCTAAACTTAACCCTAACTTGAATCCTAACCATAATCATAACCATAATTCTAAACCTAACTCTCACCCTAACAAAAACCTTAACACTAACCATAGCAATAACCCTATCCCTAACACTACATCTATGAGTAACCGTAACCCTAACCCTCACACTTACCCTAAACTTAACCCTCATCCTCACCCTAACCCTAACCCTAAACCTTACCCTAACCATAATATTAACCCTAACACTAAACTTAACACTTTACATAACACCAACACTAACACTAACACTAATCCTAACCCTAACCCAAACACAAACTCTAACCGAACCTTAACCCTATCACTAACACTAAACTTGGACATAACCCTAAACCTATCATTAACCCTAACCGTTACCCTAATACTAACACTAACACAAACCTAAAATTAATACAACCCTAACCCTAAAATTTAATGTAACCTTGCTATTAACCCTAAAACTAACCCTCATCCTAACACTAACCGAATCCCTAAACATAAACCTAACACTATCCCTAAAATTTACACTAATCATAACTGTACCATTAGCCATGAACCTCAGCCTAAAACTAACCCTAAATCTATCCCTAACCCTAACACTATCCATAAACCTAACCCTAACATTAACTCAAACACTAAAACTGACCCTAACCCTAAACCTAATCCTAACACTCACCCTAAATCTAACCCTAACATGAAACCTAACCTTAACCCTAACAATATCCCTAAAACTAACACTAATCCTAAACCTATCCCTTACCATAACTCTAACCCTAACCCTAACCCTAACCCAAACACTAACCTAATACTAACACTAACCTTAACCATAACACTTAACCTAACACTAAACCTAACCCTAATCTTAACTGTAACCATAAACCTAATACTAACACTTACCCAAACACAAACCCTAACACTAAGCCTAATACTAACCCTAAACTAATCCTAAAAGGAACCCTCAACCTAACCCTATGCCAAACCCTAACACTAATCCTAACCTTAAAACTAAACCTAACCCTAACACTCAACCTTACCCTAACCCTAACCCAAGCACTAACCATAACCCTAATCCTAACCCTAACACTAACCCTAAAAGTAACCCTAACCATAATAGTAACCCTAAAACTTACACTAACTCTAACCCTAACACTAACTCTAATTCTAAACCTTACCCTAACTTTAACACTAATCCTTACTCTAACCCTAATCTGAAACCTAAATTTAACCCTAACCCTAAACCTAATCCTAACACAAACACTAACCCAAACCATAACCATGAATCTAACCCAACCCTAACCCTAACCCTTACCTTACCCTAACTCTATCCATAACACTAACCCTAACACTAACCCTAACTCTATCCATAACAATAAGTGTAACACTAACCTAACACTATCCTTAAAGCTATCCCTAAACCTAACACTATACCTAAACCTAATTATAACTCCAAAACTAACACTAACACTAAATCTAACACTAACACGAACCCTGACACTAATGGTAACACTAACCCTAACCCTAATACTAACAGCAAACCTAAACCTAACCTTAACAATAACAGTAACCTTAAACGTAAACCTAACAGGAAAACTTACCCGAACCCTAACAATGATTCTCTCACTAACCTGACCCTAACCCTAAACCTACACTAACCATAACCCAAAGACTAACCCTAACCCCAAAACAAAACATAACCCTAACACTAACACTAATGCTAACCTTAACACTAACCCTTTCACTATCCCTAACCCTAAGGCAAAACCTAATACTAACCCTAACCCTAACCCTAACCCTAACACTAACACTAAAATTAAACCTAAACCTAACCCTACATGAAACACTAACCCCAACCATAACACTAACCCAAACCCTAATCCTAACACTAAAGTAACCCTGATCTTAACTAAAACACTAAAGCTAACCCTGACCCTAACACAAACCCTAACCCTAACAGTGACTATAACCCTAACCCTAACCCTAAATCTAAAACTAAACCTGATCCTAACCAGAAACCTAACCCTAACCCTAACCCTTAGCGTAACACTTAATCTAACCCTAACACTAACCCTATGACCAACCTTAAACCTCATGCTAAAACTAACTCTAACACTAAACCAAAACCTAATCCTAACCTAATACTAACCCTAACCCTAAAACTATCACTAAGGTTAGCACTATCCCTAACCCTAACATTAACAGTAACCCTAACCTAAATGTAAACATAACCTTAACATGAACCCTAAACCTAACCATACCAACAACCCTAAACCCACATCAAATTCTAACCCTAAACTTAACACTAACCATAACACTAACCCTAATTATTACCCTAATACTAACCCAAACACCACCTCTAAACCTAACTCTTATCATAATCCTAACCCTTACCCTTACACAAAACCGAACCCTAAACTTAACACTAAAATTAAGCCTAATCCTAACCCTAATTGAACCCTAACACTAACCCGATCCCTAACCCTAAACCGAACCCTAACCCTATCCCTAATCCTCAACCTAACCCCAATCCGAATGCTAATAGTAACCGTCAGCCTCATGCTATCACTAACCCTAACCCTGAAACTAAAACTAACCCTAACACTTACCCTAACCCAAACATTAAACTTAAGCATAACCTTAACAGAAACACTAACCGTAAACCTACCCCTAAACCTAAACCTAACACTAACCCTAAACATATCCCTAACACTTACCCTAACCCTAACACTAATCGTAACACTAAGTTGAACCCTAATCCTAACCCTAAACCTAACACTAACCATAAACATAACCCTAAGCCTAACACTAACCCTAAACCTAATCCTAACTTTAACACTAAACCAAACCCTAACCCTAACACTAACAGTAACAGTAACCCTAACACTAACCCTAACCCTAACACTAACACTAACACTAAGCCGAAACCTATCCCTAATATTAAAACTATCGCTAACCCTAACCCTAACCCTATCCCTAACACTAAACTTAAAACTAATCCTAACACTAACTCTAACTTTAATCCTAACTGTAACCCTAACTCTATAGCTAACTCTATCACAAAACCTATCCCTAATCCTAACACTAACTCTAACACTTTTTTTTAACCCTAAACATAACCCTAACTCTATCACTACCCCTAACACTAACACTAACCTAACCCTAACACATAATTAATGCTAACAATAACCCAAACCCTAAACCTAACCTAACCCTAACCATGAACATGACCTAAACCTTACACTAAACCTAATCCTAACACTAATCCTAAAATTAAACTTAACCTAAAACTAATGATAACCCTAACAATAAATGTAACCCATATCCTTACTCTAACTCTAACCGTAACACGAACGTTAACCCTAATCTTAAACCTAACTTAAATCTAACCCTAACCCTAAAATTATCTCTATCCTGAATCCTAACTCTTTCTGTAACCCTAGTCCTAACCCTTACCCTAACAAAAACCGTAACACTAACCCTAACACTAACCCTAAATTTAACCTTAACTCTAAACCTAACACCAAACCTAACCCTAAAACTAACACCAACACTAACTCTATCTGTAACCATAACCCTAACCCAAACAGTTACCTAACCCTAACCTTAATACTAACCCTAACATGAACCCTAACATGAACCCTAAACCAAACACTAACCCTAACACTACCACTAAACCTAACACAAATCTTAACCTTAATCCGAACACTAACCCTAACAGCAACACTAATCCTATCATTAACACTAACAGTAAACATAACCTTAAACTTATCACTAACCCTAACCCTAACCCCAAACCTAATTTAACCTTATCCCTAAACCTAACACTAACCCTAACCCTATTACAAACACTAACTCTATCCATAAACATAACCCTAACCCTAACAGTTACCCTAACCCTAACCTTAACACTAAACCTAACACGAACCCTAACACTAACCCTAACCCTAACACTAACACTACCATTAACGTTACCACAAATCTTAACCCTACCCCGAACACTAACCCTAAATGCAACACTAAACCTGTCATTAACACTAACATTAAACATAAACTTAAAATTATCACTAACCCTATCCCTAAACCCAACACTGAATTAACCTTAACCCTAAACCTAACACTAACCCTAACCCTAACCACAGCCCTAACACTAACACTACCTCTATCAGTAACTGTAACCCTAACCCTAACAGTTACACAAAACCTAATCTTAACCCTATGCCAAACACAAACCCTAACACTAACCCTACCCCTAACACTAACCTTAACTCTATCCCTAACACTGTCACTAATCCTAACACAAATCTTAACCCTAACCGGAACACTAACCCTAACCGCAACCCTAACATGATCATTAACACTAACACTAAACATAAATTTTAACTTATCACTAACCCTAACCCTAACCCCAACCCTAACTCTATCACTAATACTAACCCTAAACATAACCCTAAACCATTCACTAACACTAACCCTAACCCTAACCCCCAAACTAACACCCAAAACCTAACCTAACCTAACAGTAACATTAACCCTAACCCTAAACCTAAACTTAAACTTAACACTAACTCTAACACTAACACATATTCTAACACTAACTGTTTCACTAACCCTAACCCTATCACTAACCCTAAAGTTAACCCTATCCCTTAATGTAATACTAACCCTAAACCTAAGCCTAACACTAACTCTAAACCTATCTTTCACCATAACTGTATCCATAACCCTTACACTAACCCTACACCAAACAATAAAACAATCCCTAACCCTAACTCTAACACTAACACTCACCCTAACCCTAACGCAAACACTAAACCTAAACCTAAGACTAACCCTAACCCTAAACTTTACCCTAACCCTCAAAATACACTGAGCACCTACCCAAACGTTAACCCTAGCCCTAATACTAACCGTAACCCTAACACTAAGCCTAGAACTTACCCTAAAACTAACCCTAATACAAACCCTAACGCTAACCCAAAAAATAATTCTAAACTTAACCACTTAACCTTAACTCTAACCCTAACATTAACCCTAACTCTAACCTTAACCCTACACCTAACCCTAATCCTAACCCTAATTCTAACCCTAACACAAATCATAACCCAAATCATAACTCTGAACCCAACCCAACCCTAACACTAACCCTTACCTAACCCTAACACAAATCCTAACACTAACCATAAAACTAAAGCTAAAAATAATCCTAAACATGAATTTATCCATAACCCTAACCCTAACCCAAATTCAAACCCTAACCCTAGCCCTAACCCTAAAACTCATAATAACACTAACCTTAACATGAAATCTAACCATAAGCCTAAAACTAACCCTAACCATATCCCTAACTCTAACACTAAACATAAACCTAACTCTTTCCATAATTCTAAACCTACCCTAACACTAACACTAATCCTAACCCTAACCCTAACCCTAAGAGTAACATTAACCCTAACCCTTACCCTAAAACTAATCCGAACTGTAACTCTAACACTAATACTAACCCTAACCCTAACACAAACCCTAACAGTAAATCTAAAACTAACCCTATCCTAACCCTAACCCTAACCTAAACTCTTACACTAAACCTAACCTTAAATCTAAATCTAACCCTAACCCTATCCCTAGCACTAACCATATCAATAAACCTAACACTAACCCTAACACTAACACTAAACCTAAAAGTTTCCCTAACCCTAACCCTAACCTTAAGCTTAACGCTAACCCTAACACTGATTTTAAACCTAATCCTAACACTAAACCTAACACAAACCCTAACCCTAAACCTAACCCTACATTTAACCATAACCCTATCCCTAACCCTAATCCTAACCCTAACACAAACCCTAACCGAAACCACAACCATAAACCTAACAAAACTCTATCCCTAACCCTTACCTAACCCTAACCCTAACCATAAAACTAAAGCTAAAACTAACCCTAAACTTAACACTAAACCTAACCCTAACTCTTACCCTATCCAAAACACTAAACGTAACTCTAACCATAACCCTAACACCAACCCTAAACCTATCCCTAAACCCAACACTATACCTAACCCAAACTCTAACATTAACACTAACTTGAACACTGAACCTAACCCTAACACTAAACCTAACTTTAACCCTAACACTAACCCAAAAACTAACAATAACTCTAACCCCAGAACTAAACCTAACCCTAACCCTATTACTAATACTAACCCTAACCTAAACCTAACACTAACCCTAAAGCTAATCCAAATCCTAACCCTAAACCTAACCCTAACCATAACCCTAACATGAAACCTAAACCGAACCCTAATCCTAATTCTATCATTAACCTAACTCAGACCCAAACCTTCACTAACCCTGTTCCTTACCCTAACGATAACTCTAAACCTAACCATAACCCTAAACCTAACCATAACCCTAACAATAACACTAATCCTAACCCTAACACTAACCATTTTACTAACCCTAAGCCTAACACTAAACCTAACACTAACCCTAACCCTAACACTAACCCTAACCCTAACCCTAACACTAATCCTAACAAAGGACCCTAACCAAAAACCATAACCCTAACCCTAAACTAACCCTAAACCTAACCTTTACCTAATCCTAAACCTAACACTAACCTTAATGCAAACCCCAACTCTATCACTATCCCTAAGACTAACCCTAACCCTAAACCTAATACTAACACTAATCTCAACCCTAACCCTATCCCTAACACTAACATTAACTGTAACCCTAATTCTAACCATAACACTAACCCAAACCCTAAGCCTAACACTAAGATAACCCTAATCTTTTTTTTTTAAATAGAGAGTTAGAGAGATAGAAAGATAGAGAGAATTTTTAACATTTATGTATTTATTTATATATATATTTATTTATTTATTTATTTATTTATTTAGTTTTCAGCAGACACAACATCTTTATTTGTATGTGTTGCTGAGGATCGAACCCGGGCGGCACGCATGAAAGGCGAGTGCACTACCGCTTGAGCCACATCCCCAGCCCAATAACTCGAATCTTAACCGAAACTCTAACCCTAATCCTCACATAACAGAAACCATAACACTAACACTAACCCTAACATTAACCCTATCACAAACCCTAAACCTAACCCTAACCCAAACACTAAACCTAACCCTAAATCTATATCTTACCTTAACATTATCCCTAACCCTACCCCTAACAATAACCCTAAACCTAATGCCAACCATAAACTAAATCTAACACTAACCTTAACACTAACAACTAACCCTAACAATAATCTTATCCCTAATCCTAACTCTAAACCTATCTCTAACATTAACACTATCCCTAAACCTAAACCTAATCCTAATCCTAACACTAATCCTAACCCTAGTCCTAACCATAACCCTGAACCTATCCCTAACCCAAACACAAAACCTAAACCTAATCCTAACAATAACCCTACAAAACCCTAACCCTAACCCAAACCCTAACCCTAACCCAAACCCTAACCCTAAAACTAACCCTTACCATAACCCTTAACCTAACACTAACCCAACACTGACACAAACCCTAATGCTCACCATAACCCTAACCCTAACCTAACCCTAAACCTAAAACTAACCTAAACCTTTCTCTAAAACTAACTTTAACCTAAATCTAATGAAAACCCTAATAAACTTAACCCTAAACATAACACTAAATCAAACCCTAACACAAACCTTAACCCTTACCCTAACCCAAACTGAAACCTAACCCTAAACCTAACCATAACCTGAATCCTAACAATACACATAACCCTAAACCTAACCCTTAACCTAACACAAACCCTAACACTAACCATAAAACTAACCCTCACCCTGTACTTATCCCTAACCCTAACACTAATTTTAAAACTAACAATAACACAAAAACTAACTCTACCACTCACACTAGCCCTAATCCTAGCTCAAACGCTAACACTTACCCCAAACATAACCCTGAAAAGAACCCTAGGCATAACCATAACCCTAGTCCTAATTCTAACCTTAATCCTTGCCCTAACCTTAGCTCTATGCCGCAGTCTGGCTGGGCACACAATCACGAGCCACCACACAGCTTGTAGATTCAAACAGCAACTCTTTATTCCTGAACTCACACCAGCCGTCTACAATCACATTCTGGGGAAATCCACGTTCTCTGCCCCAATCCACCTCCACTGGGCTTCTATCTCCCAAAAAATACTGTCTGAATCCCGTGAGAACTCAAGGGGAACTCAGGCAGCAGGATACGCCCTATTCCCAGCAGGAATAATCTTAAACCTGGAACACCCTAAACCCGATTATCCTAAACCGGGAACACCCTAATCCGCCCTGGTCCTTGAGCAAGGTCACCTGCATGCAATGTCACTGCAAAATGTCCTATTTCCACGAGTCCTTCCACTAAGCAACATGGGGTACGCTGGCAAGGAAATTGTCATACTTACTTGGCTAATGGCTCCCAGCATCTCCCCCCTTCTGATTAATTAAACAACAAGCAATGTGGCTTAAGGACCGTGCCTGGTAGGTTGTCCAATTCAACATATGGTTCTTACCCGTCATCGGAAAACTGACCTTTAGGTGTCAGCCTCCTGTCTTAGGTTGATACCACTGCAATTGGATCATACCCATCACTGACTACCGGTCCAGCATATAGCCATTGGCCCCCAAATTTTAGACCATCACTAGCAGAAGGGAGGAGGATACAGAAATGCCACGACACCAAGCCAATTTTCCTTGGGAAAAATTGCATCACTGGTGACACCATCAGCAAAGATATGCCCGCACTACCATAATTAACATGGGGTGCGCTGGCAAGGAAATAAAAATTGCATCACTGGTGACACCATCAGCAAAGATATGCCAGCATTACCACAATTCGCTGCACCAAACGTTAGTTACATAGTCCAGGCAAGTTCTGCAAGCAGTTCAAAGTGGAGGAATCTATCAATATGTCAATTTCCTCCCAAAATCCGTTTCCTCCCAAAGTAAGTTGACTCCTTGATTGAGCATTACTTGTTGAGTTATATTCATTGATGCATCAGTTTATACAGCTTACTGTGATAGCTATCATAGAAGCTGTCTTCACCGGCACTGGGATGGAGATGGGAATTCTGGCAATGATGCTAAAAAGACATAATCCTGAAAAGAATTATTAAATATAATGAAAAGGAAAGGTGAAAGTAAACAAACAGATCTGTTAACCTACTTTAAAAACAATCCTTAACAGCCTTTTACCTAATTTAAATTAGTAAACAAACAGATCTGTTAACCACCTTTAAAAACAATCCTTAACAGCTGTTTACCTAATTTAAATTAAACCATCTAAATCACGTGAATAAAAAAATAATAATAATTCGGATCCATTTTTTCATGAGCGCTCCTCATATAAGAAATATGGACATATGCACATACAGACATACAACACAAAACACAAGAGTGGACACAAACGTACAACACATAAGAAAATAGTAAAGGCCTTGTAGCTTGACCTGGGTGAAATCTCCATTGCAATGTTTAAAAACTCCACAGTCAAAAAATAAAACTGATCAGAAAAACATTAACCTAGGTTTGTATGAGCTCAAAAAATAAAAATAGAACCTTATGATGTGGAAAAATGCAATAATAAAATAGCTATTGAAAAAAAGCATCCTGGTTAATCACTGTCGCAGATGTAAGAATGGCCAAGCTGGAGTTCTGGATATCAGCTGTTATGGATTTGAGTCAAATCATCTTCTTTTCGATCTGTAGAAATTGTTTTAATTAATATCTCTGGAATCCAAATCGGCTGCTGTTCTCCCTGTGGAAAAACACAAACAGACCCCCGACTCCAGACAATCCCTGGGTCAGGACCTTTCCATTGTCCTGTTAGAATATCTTTCCAAAGTACTTTAGGCTTATGTATATTTTTTGGATACATATGCCTTTCCGCAGCACTAAGTCCTGATGAAGCCAAATTTTAAAAGTTTAGAGTAAAAAGTGTTATTTTAAGTTTATCTTTGGGGGATATATACCCCCTTCCAAGTCCCTCTTTTTGCTTTAATAACTACGTTTTAATAGTTTGATGAGCTCTTTCAACTATGCATTGTCCCTGAGGATTGTATGGGATTCCTGTTATGTGAGTAATACCAAATGATGAGCAAAATTTTTTAAAAGAGGTAGAGGTATAGCCAGGACCATTATCAGTTTTTAACTGTATAGGAACGCCCATAGTGGCAAAATTTTGTAAGCAATGAGCTATAGCATCTTTAGTTTTTTCTCCGGCATGAAGGGAGCCCATCAAAAATCCGGAAGAAGTATCGACTGTAACATGTAAATATTTTAATTTTCCAAATTCTGGCAAGTGTGTGACGTCCATCTGCCAAATATGGTTAGGTATCAGTCCTCTAGGATTGACTCCAAGATTAACTTGTGGTAAAAATGTCACACAATTTTGACATTGTTTTATTATATGTCTGGCATGCTCCTTAGTTATTTTAAAACGCTTTTGTAAAGCATTAGCATTAACATGAAACCTTTTATGAAAATTTGTAGCTTCTTCAAATGTAGAGAAAATATGTATGTCATGTGTAGTTTTATCTGCTAAATCATTGCCTAAACTAAGGGCTCCAGGCAATCCTGTATGTGCCCTAATATGTCCTATAAAGAATGCATCTTTTCTGTCCCAGATTAGACTTTGTATAGTGGAAAACAAAGAGAAAACAGTAGAAGAAGGGGAAATCCTACCAGTATCTTTAAGAGATACTATAGCATTAACTACATACTGACTATCAGAAAATAAATTAAATACAGAATCTTTAAACATCAAAAAAGCTTGTAAAACTGCATTAAGCTCTACCTTTTGAGCTGATTGTTTGGGTACTAAAAATGTAAAAGTTTGATCAGGGGTAACTACTGCTGCTGTACCATTATTAGACCCATCAGTGAATATATTTGGAGCATTCATGATAGGTGTTTTTCTTGTCATTTTAGGAAAAACTACAGGATGCTTAGACCAAAAAGACAACAAAGGATTAGATGGTAAATGATTATCAAATGAAACATTAGATTTACACATGATTATTGCCCAAGTATTTAACTCATTAGCTAACTCATCCATTTGATCCATAGTATATGGAGTAATAATTTTATTGGGAGAAATTCCAAACACTCCCTTTGCTGCTTTTATTCCTTTGAGTATTAATTGTCCTACAGCCTCAGGATACCTAGTAAGAATAGTGTTAGGAGAATAAGATAAATGTATCCACAATAATGGACCTTCTTGCCAAAATACTCCTGTAGGAATATTTTTTGTTGGTAGTACAATAAATAATAAAGGCAAACTTATATCAATTCTATCCAAATGCATATTTTCCATATATGTTTCAATAAATTTTAATGCCTTTCTTGCTTTAGGAGTTAACATGCGGGGTGAATTTGGATCTGATGGACATTTTAGAATATCAAATAAAGGTCCCAACTCTCCTGTTGGTATACCTAGATAAGGCCTTATCCAATTTATGTCTCCCAATAACTTTTGAAAGTCGTTAAGTGATTTGAGTTGATCTACTCGTATTTGAATTTTTGGTGGACGGACCATGGTTGAGGATAATAGAACTCCTAAATAATTAATTGGAAAATTTAATTGTACTTTATCTCTAGATTATAATTTTTTAATAAGTTTGTAAGTGTGGCATAACATTCCAGCAATATGTTTTTATCTTTATGTGCCAATAATACATCATCCATATAGTGAAATATTTGTAGTTCAGGATTTTGATTTCTAAGTGGCTGGATTGCTTTGTTAACATATATTTGACACATAGTTGGAGTGTTAGCCATCCCTTGAGGGAGTACTTTCCATTCATATCTCTGATCAGCACCTTCATGATTTAATGCAGGGATAGTAAATGCAAAACGTGGACTATCCTCGGGATGAATTGGAATTGAAAAAAAAAAAACAATCTTTAATATCTATATCTAAAACATGCCAGGTTTTTGGCAAAACAGACAATTGAGGAATCCCTAATTGAGCAGGTCCCATAATAACCATCTCATTATTAATGGCTCTTAAATCTTGCAATAATCTCCATTTACCAGATTTCTTTTTGATAACAAAAATGCGAGTATTATGGGGAGATATGGAAGGTTGTATATGTCCTTCTGCTAATTGTTGTTTGACCAGATCATGGGCTACTTGTGTCTTTTCTTTAGTCAGGGGCCACTGCGGAACCCACACTGGTCTTTTTGATTTCCAAGTAATTTTGATTGTCTCAGTGGCCCTTTCTGAAAATCCAACCCATGTCTGTCTCTTCCTTGATCTATTTGTATTGGTGCTGCTATACCTTGCCCTTGTTTTCCTAATCTTTTTTCTTTCCTAAAGCCTTGTCTAGCCCTAGTAGTGGGCGCATTAGGATTGATGTTATTTGTTAACGTCAAACCTAATTGCTCTAGGACATCTCGTCCCCATAAATTTATAGGAAGATGATCCAATACATATTGCTGTATAGTTCCTTCACATCCTTCAGGATCCTTCCAATCTAATATCATAGAACTTCTATGGGGATTAGTCACCACTCCTAGGCCTCGAAGCGTTTGAGTGGCTTGTTGTAATGGCCAATGTTTTGGCCATTCTTGACGAGACATGATGCTAAGGTCAGCTCCTGTGTCCAGTAGCCCATTAAACTCATGACCTTGTATATTTAGTTTTAGCATTGGGTGAGAATCTAAATTTAAAGACAACATAGCCCAATCTACACCTGTGGAGCCTAATCCCCTGGAACCTCTTTCTACACTATGACTAGGAAATTTATTATGTAGGCTGGGTATTATTAACAACTGTGCTATTTTATCTCCAGGTGAAATTACTGGTATACCTCTTGGAGAACTAGCTATAATTTTTATTTCACCTACATAATCGGGATCAATTACCCCAGGACTTATCATAAGTCCTTTTAATATAGATGAACTACGTCCCAATAATAAGCCTACTGTTCCTTGGGGAAGAGGTCCTTTTACTCCTGTGGGAATGATTTGAACTCCCATCTCTGGAGTTAATACTGCTCTGGCAGAGGCGCAGATGTCCAACCCTGCGATCCCTCGGGTTTGTCTGACGAGGGATTTAATGGACAATGTGTCCTGGGCACTACCCTGATGGTGTTGCTGGGTTCCTCCACTGCCCCGTAGATTTGTGGTTGTGGGCCCCGGGGCATTGGGCCCCACTGTCCGTTTTTTGGCAATGGAGCCTGATACCTTTATCCATGATATCATGGATAAATACCTGGTCTTTGTCCGTTTTTTGATAAGGGAGTACCCTCTATGGTGGTTTGAGAATGGCATTCATTAGCCCAATGTCTCCCTCTACGGCATCGTAGGCAAATACCCGGTATTCTATTCCTTTGATACCTACTTTTGTTAAACCCTCCTCCTATGGGGCAATTCCTTTTAAAATGTCCTGTTTGTTCACAATCATAGCATGTTTATGGCCTGGCATCTAAAGCCTGTTGTACTGCACCTGCCAAGACTTGCCCTTGTACATTAATATCTCTACATAATTTAATATATGTGTTTAAATCTTCATGTCTCCATGGTCTAATAACCTCTCTGCAGCAACGATTTGCTTGGTCATAAGCAAGTTGTTTTATTAATGGCATTGCTTGTTCTGTATCCCCCAAAATTTTGACAGCCGTTTGAATTAGCCTATCTACAAAGTCAGCGTAAGGTTCATTAGCTCTCTGTATTACCTTAGATAGCTGACCTTGTAAATCTCCATGTCCTTGTAAAGTCTTCCATGCCCTAACTGCGTCTGCAGCAATTTGTGCATATATAGCAGGATCATATTCAATTTGTTGCCGTTGACCCTCATAAGGTCCTTTTCCTAACAACATATCTAGATTTCTTTGAGGGTAACCAGCTGCTGCTTTTTGCCTAGCTGTTTCCACGCAAAATTCCTCATTGGCAACCTTCCATAACAAATATTGTCCTCCATTTAGTATAGATTTACACATGCTAGCCCAATCTGCTGGCATCATGTCCAAGTTAGTAATGGACTCGACCATGCTTACCGTGAAGGGAGCTTGGGGACCATAGGTTGTTACAGCCTTCTTTAACTGCTTCACTGTTTTAAAATCTAAAGCATGGTGAATTCGCTGCCCTCCTGCCTGTTCAAGTACAGGGCATGCTAATCTTTGAGGTCCTGTCTCAGGATCCCATTTATCAACTACGGGGTTTGAGGGCCACTCAGCTGTCTCCATCGGTGGGGCTGTTGGTTGAATTACGCCCTCTTGTGATAAAACGGAGTTAGTAACAGCCTCCTATTGTGGCCTTTTTCCTAACAACCCCTTTTCCTTTAAATTTTCTTCCTCTGTCTGACTAGCTCAAGAGACCTTCTCTTTTGCTTGAGCTAAAATGTCTTTCTCCATGGTCTGAACCTCTAACAATTTACTTAACATCTTTTCGGTTTGTTTTTTACTAATTTCTAATCTACTATAAAGATAATGCAACACAATAAGATAACACAAAACAAAACCAAAACTGAATGAAACAAAAACGGAATAAAAAATCGTTGTAACAATTTTCTCTTCCTCAGGGCCGACAAACTTCAAACCTTTAGTCAACCATTTTTTCCAGTTTGCCTGAGAAATTTCTAGGGATAGGCAGCTTGAAACAAAAACAAGATAAATCAAAACAATAACACATTGTTTTTTGAATTGGTCACCCATTCTTTCTCTCTTCCTCAAGGTTGAGCAATTTCACTTACCTCCAAGCTTTAGAAATTCCCCGCACGGGCTGCCAAATGCCACAGTCTGGCTGGGCACACAATCATGAGCCACCACACAGCTTGTAGATTCAAACAGCAACGCTTTATTCCCGAACTCACACCAGCCGTCTACAATCATGTTCTGGGGAAATCCACGTTCTCTGCCCCAATCCACCTCCACTGGGCTTCTATCTCCCAAAAAATACTGTCTGAATCCCGTGAGAACTCAAGGGGAACTCAGGCAGCAGGATACGCCCTATTCCCAGCAGGAATAATCTTAAACCTGGAACGCCCTAAACCCGATTATCCTAAACCGGGAACACCCTAATCCGCCCTGGTCCTTGAGCAAGGTCACCTGCATGCAATGTCACTGCAAAATGTCCTATTTCCACGAGTCCTTCCACTAGGCAACATGGGGTACGCTGGCAAGGAAATTGTCATACCTACTTGGCTAATGGCTCCCAGCAGCTCTAAGCCTATCCATTACTCTAAAGATAAGCCTAATCCAAATGCAAACCGTAGGCCTAATGCTAACACTATTTCTAACACTAGCCCTATTCAGTACTCTAAACCTTACCTGAAACTTAAGCCTAACCCTATCAATTACCCTAACCCAAATCTTAACCCTAACCCTAATGCTAATTCAAACCTTAACCCTAAATCTTAACCTAAACCAAACCCTACTTGAACACTGACCCTAATAATACACCAAGCTTTAAACCTGACCCTTAACATAAACCTAACCAAAACACTAGACCCAGTCATAACCTTACCATAAAACTAACCATAACCATAAACCAATACCTGATATTAGCCCCATCCCTAATCCTAGCCCTAAACCTAACACAAACACTTGTCCTCATCTTCGGCCTATACCTAGCCTTAATCCTAACCCAAATTATAACTCTAGCCCTATCTCTAATTTTAACCCTTGCCTTAGACCTGAACTTAGGTATAACCCCATTCTTCCCCTAACCTTATCACGAACCCTAACACTAAAAGTAACCATATCTCTAAGCCCTAAACATAGGCCTAACCCTAACATAACCCTAGCACTATTCCTAGCCCTAATTTAGCACTAACCCTAACTCTAAGCCTGACCTTTGCCAAAGACTAATTCTAAATCTCCCCTAGCCCTATCACATGTACTAACTCTATCCATTACAATAAATCTAACACAAGCCCTAACTTTAACCCTAATCCTAACACTAACCCCAATCAAGACCCTAACTCTATCTATAACACTAAACCTAACCCTAACCCTAAACCTAACACTAACGCTAATCCTAACCCTAACCCTAACACTAAGTTAACCATAATCTTAACTGAAACATTAACCCTAAGCCTGTCCCTAACAATAAACCTAACCCTAACCATAAACGTATCCCAAGACCTAAACATAAACCTAAATCTCTCCATAGCCCTAATCCTAGTGAAAATATTAAGGCTTACACTAGACATAGCCATAACCTAACGCTAAAACTAGACCTAATTGTAACCCTAGTTCTTACATTAGCCATAGCCCTAAAGATAACACAAAATCTAGCCTAGCTCTAACCATAGCTTTAACCCTAACCCTAAACCTAAACCTAGCCCTAACCCTAAACCTAACCTTAGCCCAAACACTAGCGCTAACCCTATCCCTTACCCTAAGCCAAACTCTAACCCTAAAGCAATGCTAGTTCTAAACCTAATTCTTAGCCTAACCCCAAACTTAACTTTATTACTAGTCCTAACCCTAATCCTCAGTCAAGCTTATTATTATCCAAATCCTTAACCCTAACCCTGACCTTTATTCTTACCCTAACATTAACCATAGGTCTAAATCTGACACTAACCCTAAACCGACCCCTAACATTGGCACTACCTGTAACCCTATAACTAAACCTTACTCTAACACTAGAACTAGACCTATACTTAATACTTTATTTAGTGTTAACTCTAGGCCTAGCCCTAAGCAAAAACTTAGTCCTAGTCCTAATAATAACCCTTAACCTAACCCAAACACAAACCCTACCCCTAGACCAAAATCTAGTCCTAATGCTGGCCCTAACAATAAACCTACCCCTAAACCAAACACTGACTCTTATCCTAACACAAACCCTAGCTCTAAACTTATCCTAACAAAACACATAACACAAACACTAGACCCAGCCATATCACTAAACCTGATACTAGCCATCACCATAGGCCAAAATGTACCTCTAACAGTATCCATTACATTAACCATAACACTAACCCTAATGCTAACACTAGCCCCAACCCTCACACTGACTCTAACCCTAATCCTCATCCTAGTCCAAACACTAGCTCAATTCCTAACCCTTAAACTTAACCTAACCCTAACACTAAATCATGGCCTAAACCTAAACCTAACCTTAACCCTATCCCTAATCTTAATATTAACCCTATCACTAACCCTAGCTCTAATCCTACATATTACCCTAACTCTAACCTTAAACTTAATGATAACCCTACCCAAACCCTAGCTTTAACCCTACCCATTAACCTAACCCTAACTCTAACCCTGAGGATAACCCTAGCCGTTACCCTAAATCTACCCTAAACCTAACCGTACACATAACCATAAACCTAAACTTTGCCATAGAGCTAACTCTTGCTCAAACCCTAACCATTACCCTAAACCTAACCCTAAGCCTATCCCTAATCCTAACCTTAAGCCAAAACCTAACCCTAACCCTAAACCCAACACGATATCAAACCCTATCCAATATCCTAAACCTAATGATAAACCTAGCCCTAACCTTAACACTAACCTTGACCCTAACCATATCTATAACCTAGACCTAACCCTTACCCTAGTGCTAACCCTAGCTCAAACTCTAAACCATATCCTAAACCTGAACCTAACCCTAACCCTAGGCCTAACACTAATGCTAGCCCTAATACAAACCATAATCCTAGCCCTAACCCTATCCATTATCCTAAGCACAACCATAACCTTAAGTCTAACCCTAGGCCTAACCCTAAACTTTTTGCTAACTCTAACCCTATCAATTACTCTACAAGTAACATGAACCCTAAACCTAAACCTATCATTACACTAACCGAACCCTAATGCTAATTCAAGCTCTAAATATAAACCGTAACCTAAAGCAAACCCAAAACGTAATTCTAACCCTAATAATACCCCTAGCTGTAAACCTGACCCTTGCCCTAATCTGAAACGTTACAATAGACTTGGCCATAAATCTAACCCTCAATCTATCACTAATGTAAGTGTAAACCAGACACTAGCCCTAGCCCAAATTCTTAATATAACCCTTAAAAACCCTAGGCCTCATCCTAGCCCTAAACCTAGCCCTATTACTAAATCAAACCATAACCCTAGCCCTAACAAATTCTAAACTTTGACATAGCCTTAATACTAGCTCTAACCCCATCCCTTCCCCTAAACATAACCCTATCCCTAAACCTAAACCTAAGCCTTAAACTAGACCTAACACTATTAAAACTCTAGACCTAATCCTAGCCCTAATTTAGCACTAAACCTAACTTAAACCTAGCAGTAAGACTAACTCTCTCACCCTATCCCTATTTCTAGTTCTCACCCTATCCCTTACTATAATCTTATCACTTGCCTTTACATTATACCTAACCCTATCTCTAGCCCTAATCCTATATATAAATCTAACCCTAAACTAAGATAAACCTCTATCTAAAACAAGATGTAAAACTAATGCTAATCCTAAAACTAGCCCTACCCTAGTCCTAGCCCTACAAAACAACCCAGCCATAACCCTAACCTTAAACTTTAAAATAAAACCAAAACCTAAGCCTGTATCTAACCCTAAACCTAGCTCTAATTAGAGTTCTATCCTTAACCCTAAAACAAACCCTGATCCTGACTCTGACCCTAACACTAACCCTAGCTCTAAACATCACTCAAAACCTAAACCTGAACCTAAACCTAACCTTAGACGTAGCCCTAACTCTAACACTAAAAGTAGTTCAAATCCTAACCCTAGTTCTTACACTGGCTGTAGCCCTAAACCTAGACATAACCTAAGCCAAAACCTATCTGTAATCGGAGCCCAAAGACTACATTTAACCCTAAACATAACCCTAAATCTAGCCCTAACACTTACCCTAAACCTAACACTAAACCTAACCCTTGACATAACTCAAAATGTAACCCTAACCCTAGCCTTAATCCTAACCAAAAACCTAGCCATAACCTGAACTGTAACCCTGACCATTAAACTAATCCTAATCCTAAACCTAATGCTAACCCTAGGATAACTCTATACCTATTCCTAATTCTAAGCCTATACATTACTCTAAACCTAACCTGAAACCTAATCCTAACCATATCCATAAACCTAATCCTAACCCTAATAATATTAATTCTAAAACAATCTCTAACCATAACCCTAGACCTGACACTAGCCCTAGCCCTAATGAAGCCCTAACCCTAAAACAAACTCTAGCCCTAATCCTAGCACTAATCTTAGCCTAAACCTAAACGTAACCCTACCCATAGACATAACAGTAATTTTAACCCTTGTGCTAGTTCTAAAGCTAGCTATAACATCATACCTAACCATAACATAACCATAAACCTAGCCATAATCCTAGGCTCTGCCATAATACTAAACTTAGCTCTAATACTAGCCCTAATTAAGCCCTAATTCTAACCCTAAATCTAACCATAACACTAACACTAACTCTAACTCTCGCCCTAGCCCTATCCATAGTTCTAACCCTATCCCTTATGATAACTCAAACCATAGCCATAACCCTAGCCCAAACCTTCACTGTAGCCCTAAATGTAGATCTAACTCTAAATCTAATCCTAACCCTAAGCCTAAACTACACCCTAACACTAGCTCTAACCCTAATGCTAACTTGAAAACTAGCCCTAACCCTAGCACTAACCCTCAAGACAAACGGAGGCATAGCACCTACCCTAAACCTTAATCTAAACCAAATCCTAACCTTACACCTAGCCCTAACCCTAGCCCTAATTCGAGTACTAACTTTTTAAGAACTAATACTAACCCTGATACTGACCTTAACACTTACCCTAGCTCTACACATCACTCTATTGCTAAACCTCAACCTAAACCTAACCCTAAAACTAGCCCTAATCATAATCCCAGTTCTTAAATTAGCCATAGCCCTAAAGGTAACACAAAACCTAGGCCTAATCCAAGGCCTAACCCTAGCTTTAACTCTAACCCTAACCCTGGCCCTAACCTTAACCCTATCACTAGGCTTAATTCTAGATCTAACTATATTTCTTACACTTAGTCAAACTTTAACACTATTGCTACCCTAGTCCTAACACTAATTCTATGACTGCCCTAAACCCTAACTCTATGCCTACCCTAAACCCTAACTGTATTACTAGTCCTAAACCTAGCCCTCATTCTAGCTCTAAACTTAACCCAAACCCTAAACTTAATGCTGACCCTTATTCTGACCCTAACACTAAACCTGGGTTTAAACCTGACTCTAATCCTTATCCAAAACCTAACACTAGCCCTACCAGTAATCCTAACCCTAAACCTAACACTAACACTAGCCCTAGACCTAAACCTAATCCTAAATATAGCAATAACAATAGCCTTAGCCTTAAAAATAACCCTTAACATAAACCAAACACTAACTCTTCCCCTAGACCTAACCCTAGTCCTCATTCAGGACATAACCCTAAAACTAATACTAACCTGAACCCTGAAACTTACCCTAACCAAAACGCTAACTCTAAACCTTATCCTAAACCAAAAACTAACACTAACACTAGACGAACTCTAAATCTAGCCATAACCATAATTCTAGCTCTGACATTACCCATATACCTAAGAGTAGCCCTAAACCTCACACAAAACCTAGCCTTAATTACAGCCCTAAACTGTACTCTAAGCATAACCCTAACCCTAAACCTAGCCCTAACACTAATCCTAACCCACTTTTTAACCCTAACCCTAGCTCAAACCCTAAACCTTACCGTAAACATAACCCTAGTCAAAACGGTAAACCTCACTCTAGCCCTAATCCTAATTGTAACCATAGCCAGAACCCTAGCTCTAACTCTATCCATTGCCCTAATCATAACCCTTAAACTAATGTTTACCATACCCCTAAACATAACGCTAACTCTTTCCTAGCCCAGACTTTATCCTTTGCCCTAGGCCTAAACCAAGCTCAATCTCTAAACTTTACACTTAATCTAACCCTAACACTAAACCAAGGTCTAACAATAACCCTAACCCCAGCACTAATCCTAACCGTAACCCTAGCCCTAACCATAGTTCGAACTCTACCAAATACACTAACCTAAACTTAAGCCTAATGATAATACTAGACCTAAAACTAAACCTACCCTTACTCTAAACATAAACCTAACACTAGAACTAACAGTGAAACTAACCCTAACCCTAACACTAAATCTAAGCTAGCTCAAACCCTAACCCTAACCCTAAACCTTAACCTAATGCTAAACTAAACCTAAACCTATCTTTAACCTGACATCTAAACCTATTACCCTATACATAATGATAACCCTAGCCATAACCGTAACACTAACCATGACCATAACCCTAGATCAAATCCTAAATTAATCTTAGCCATAGCAAAAATCTTAGCTCAAACCTTAAACTATATGCTAAACCTACACCTAAGTCTAACCCTTGCCCTAACCCTGACCCTAATATTAATTTTAGCCCTAATCCTAACCATTATCCTAGCCCTAACCATAGATCTTACCCCGTAAATTACCCTAACAATAACCATAACCCTAATGTTAACCATAGGCCTAACCCTAAAACTATCACAAACCCTAACTATATCCATTACCTTAAACCTAACATGAATCCTAAACCTAACACTATCCATTACCCTAACCCTAATTCTAACCTTAATGCTAATTTGAGCCTTGACCATAAACCTTAACCTAACCCAAACCCGAAGCCTGACCCTGACGCTAATAATACCCCAGCTCTTAATCTTAGCCTTTTGCTAAATGTAACACTTTAATTTGACCTAGACATAAATGTAATCCTAAAAATGTCACTAACATAAACCTAGACCTGACATTAGTCCTAGCCCTAATTCTCTCCCTAAACCTAACACAAAACCTAGCCCTAATCCTAGCCTTAAATCTAGCTTTATTCCTAAACCTGACCATAATCCTAGCCCTAACTCTAAAGCTAATCATAAAACTAGCCCTAACCCTAACCACATCACTAAAACAAAACCGAACAACAGGCCTATCACTCATCTTAACTTAAATCAAACCCTAGCACTACACCTAGATCTAACTCTAGACCTAATTCCAGTCCTAATCATAACCTTAAAAATAACCCTGAACCTGACTTATATTCTAACACTCATCCTAGCTCTAAACACCACCCTAAAATTAAACTGAACCCTAACAGTAAACCTAGCCCTAATTCGAGTCCTAACCCTAACCCTAAAAGTAACCCTGACCTGACTGATATCCTAAAACTAACCCTAGCTATAAATATCACCCCAATGTTAAAACTAACTTTAACACTTGACCTACCTGTACTCCTCACCCTAACTGTAACCCAAGATCTTATATTAGCCATCACCCTAACCCTAGCCTTAAACCAATATCTTATATTAGCCTTAACCCTTAACCCTTAACTTAACCCTATCCCTAAACCTAGCTCTAAACCTACACCTTACCTAACCCTACACCAAATTGTATTGATAACCTTAGCCTTAATTCTAACAATAACCCTAACCATAACCTGAAAACTAACAGTAGACCCAAACTTAAAACTAACACTCGCCATAGCCCTAACCCTAGCTCAAAACCTAACATGTACCACGAACCTAAACATAACCATAGAATTAACATTAACCCTGAAAATAAATCTAACCTTTACCCTAAACTTAAACCTACATCTAACCATATCCATTACACAAAACCTTATCCTAACCCTAATGATAACACTAGCCCTAAACTTAACACTAACCCTAAACCTACCTAATGCTGTCCCTAGACCTAATGCTGAACCTAATCTTCAACCTAGCTTTACCACTAACACTAGCTCAAAACCTTGCCCTTGCCCTAAACATAACCCTAGCCCAAACCCTGACCCCAATCCTAGCCCTAATCCTAACCGTAAACACAGCTAGAACCCTAGCTCTCTTTCTATTACCCTAACAATAACCCTAAACCTAATGCTAAACCTAGCCCTAACCCTAACCCTAACCCTAACTCTATCCCTAGCCCTAATTCTAACCTGAAGCCTCAACCTAGCCCAAATACTTTCTCAATCCCTGAACCTTACCCTTTACCTAAACATAAGAAAATGATAAGCCTAACCCTAATCCTAAACCTAGCCCTAATCCTAAACTTAAAACTAGACTTCACCTTAGCTCCAACCCCACCCATTACCCTAACCCTAACCATAAATGTCATGATAACCCTAGCCCTAACCCTAAACCTACTCTAACACTAAATGTAAACTTAAGCCTAGACCAAACCATAAACCTAACCATTGCAGTAGTCCTAACTCTAGCTCAAACTTTAACAATTATGCTAAACTTAACACTAACCCTAGTATTAAACCTAAACCTAACCCTAACCGTAACCCAATATTTAAACATGTCCATTACCTTAACCCTAATGGTAACCCTAATCCTAACCCTAGACCTAATCCAAAACCTAAGCCTATTCTTAGCACTAACCCTAGCTCAAACCCAAACACATACCCTAAACCTAATCCTAGCTTTATCCCTAACCCTAACCCTAACAATAGCCCTAATCCTAAACATAACCCTAGATCTAACCCTATCCATTACCCTAATGATAACCATAAACCTAATGCTAACCCTAGGTCTAACCCTTACCCTATCTATTACTCTATATCAAACCTGAGCCCTAAACCTAACCTGAAGCCTAAATATAACCTTATCCATTACCCTAACCCTAACTCAAAACTAATGCTAATTTGAGCCATAACCCTAAACCTCAAACTAACCAAAACCCCAAACCTGACTCTGACTATTATAATACCCCTAGCTCTCAATTTGAACCTCATCCTAAACTTAACTATGAAACTAGACCTAGCCATAAATCTTACCTGAAAACTATCCCTAACCATAACCCTAGACCTGATATTACCCCAAGCCCTAATTCTTGCCATAACCCTAACACAAATGCTAGCCTTCATCCTAGCCCTAAACCTCGCCTTGATCCAAACCCAAACCCTAATTCTAGCCCTATCCCTAATTTTATGCCTCGCCCTAGTTCTGAACCTTGCTATAACCCCATCCCTTACCCCAAATATTACCATAACTCTAACTATAGACTTAACACTTACACTAACATTGACCTGATCCTAGCCCTAATTTAGTCCTAACCATACCACTAGCACTAAGACTAACTCTAAATCTCGCCCTAGACCTATTCCAAGATCTAACCCTATCCCTTACCATAACCCTAAAACTTGCCCTAACTTTAGCCCTAACATTAGCCCTAGCCCTAAACCTAGAACTAATCATAACTCTAAGTCCAACCCTAACCCTAAGCCTAACACTAGCCCTAAAACTAACACTAATTCTAAAAATAGCCATAATCTAGTTCAAGCCCTAAAACAAAACAAAACCATAGCCCAAACGCTAACCCTTAACCTAAACCAAAAAGCTAAACCTACACCTAGCCCTAACCTTAGCCCTAATTCCAATACTAACCTAACCCTAAAACTAACCTTGAGCCTGACTCTGACCTTACACTAACCCTAGCTCTAACATCACCCAAAAAGTATATCTAAATCTAAAACTAGTACTAGCCCTAAATGTAAACCTAAAAGTAGCCCTCATCATAACTCTAGCTCTTACATTAGCCGTAGCCCTAACCTAACCAAAAATCTATCCCTAAACTGAGCCCTACACCTCTTTTTAACCCTAACCTTATCCCTAGCCCTAACCATTACCCTAAACCTAAACCTAACCCTAAATTTGGACCTAACCCTAAGCTTAACCCTAGACTTAATCCTAACCATAATCCTAGCCCTAACTCTAGCTCTAACCCTATCCATTACCCTAAACATAACCCTAATCCTAATGATAAACCTGGCCTTAAATTTAATTCTAATCCTAAATATAGACCTGAAACTAACCCTATCAGTCAACCTAGCCTTAAACATAGCTCAAACCCTAACACTTACCCTAAATCTAACCTTAACACTAACCCTAGACCTAAACCTAACCCTAACCCTAGCACTAATCCGAACCATATCCCTAGACCTAAACCTATCCATTACCCTAAACATAAGCCTAACCCAAACATAGCTCTAAACATAGCTCTAACCCCACTCATTACCCTAAACCTAATTATAAAGATCATGATAATACTAGCCCTAACCCTAAACCTACTCTAACCCTAACTGTAAACTTTACCCTAGTACTAACCCTAAAACTACACTAACCCTAACTGTAAACATAACCATAGACCTAACTGTAAACCTAACCCTTGCCATACTCCTAATCCTAGCTAAAACGCTAATAGTTGTGCTAAAACAAAAACTAACCCTAGTCCTAAACCTAAATCTAACCCTGTCCATTTAGGCCTAACCCGAAACCTATTGCTAACACCAACCTTATCCTTATCTAATCCTAACCCGAACACTAAACCTATCCCTATCAATTACTCTAACCCTAAATCTAACCCTAACCCTAATGCTAATTCAAGCCTTAAAATTAAAACAAAACCTAACCCAAACTCTGAGCAAGACACTGACTTTAATAACACACCTAGCTCTAAACTGACTCTTACCCAAACATAACCCTTATATGAGACCTAGCCATAAACTAACCCTAACACTATCCCTAACTGTAACCCTAGACCTGACAATAGCACTATACCTAATTCTTGTGTTAAACATAACACAAACCAGAGCCCTCATCCTACCCCTAAACCTAGCCTTAATCCTAACCAAAAACCTAACCCCAGCCCAAACCCTAATTTCAATCCTTGCCCTAGTTCTGAACCTAGGTATAACCACATCGTTTCCCCTATTCCTAATGCTAACCATAACACTATCACTAACACTAAACCTAGCACTAAACCTAGGCCAAATCCTAACACTAACCATAGCCCTAATCCTAGCCCTAATTTATTACTAACTATAACCATAACTCTAACCCTAGACATAAGACTAAACCTAACTCTAGCCCTAGACCTATTTCTACAACCAACCTTATCTATTGCTTAATCCTAAAAGTAGTCCTAACCTTAGTCCTAACCCTAGCCATAGTCCTAAATCTAGAACAAACCCCAACTCTAAATTTAACCCTAACTCTAAACCTAAACCTCACCCTAACACTAGCCCTAATTCTAATTCTAATTTGAAAACTAGCCCTAACCCTAGCTATAGCCTACAAACAAAACTGAGCTATAGCTCTAATGCTAATCCTTAACCTAAACCAAATCCTAACGCTACACCTAGTTCTAATAATAACCCTGACTCTGACCCTAAAACTAACACAAACCCTAGCTCTAAATATCACCGTAACCCTTAAACTAATTCTAACACTAGATCTAGCCAAAACCCTAACCCTAAAACTAACCCTAATCATAACCCTACTTCTTACATTGGCCTTAGCCAAACCCTAGCCCTAACTCTAACATAAAATAGCCCTAATAGGAGCCCTAACACTAGATTTAACCCCAACCCTAACCCTAAAACTAGCCCTAAACTTAACCATAATCGTAGCCCTAAACCTAGCTCTAATTCTATCCATTGCCCTAAGCCCAACACTATTCATAATGCTAACTCTAGTCCTAATCCTAATCGTTAGCCAAACCCAAACCATAACTCCATAACTAGTCCTAACACTAGCCCTCATTCTAGATCTAACCCTAACCCCAAACCTCACCCTAACCTGATCCTAAACTAATTATAGGTCTAAACCTGACCCTAAACAGAAACCAAAATCTGAAACTAGCCCTACCAGTAAACTTATAACTAAACCTAAACCTAACACTAGCCCCAGACCTAAACCTAATCATAAATCTAGCTATTACTCTAGCCCTTGACCAAACAAAAGTTAGTGCTAGCCCTAACATTAAACGTTAACCTCAATCAAACACTAACCCTACAACTAGACCTAACCCTAGTCCTATTCTGGCTTTCACCCTAGCCCTAACTTTACCCTGAACACTGGCCCTGACACTAACATTAAACCTACCTCTAAACCTGAATCTAATTCAAAAACTAAACCTAACACTAGACCTAGCCATAACCCTAATTCTAAAACTAGCTCTAATCAGAAGCCTAGATATTACATTACACATAGCACTAAACCGAGGCCTAAACCTAACACAAAACTTAGTTAACCCTAACCTTAATAGAGGCCTAAACCTACCCTAAGAATAACCCTCACCCTAACCCTAACCATAATCTTAACCCTAACCCTAACCTTCACCTTAGTCCTAACCCTAGCTCAACCTAATCCTTAGCCTAAACATAACCCTAGAACTATCCCTAAACATAACCCTAACACAAAAACTAGCATGAATCTGAGCTCTAAACCTATATTTAACCCAAACCCTAACCCTAACTCTAGCATTAAACCTAGTTCTAAGGCTATCCCTTAACCTAAGAAAAACACTTACCCTAATGGTAACCCTAGACCTATCTCCTTAGGCTAACCAAAATCCTAAGCCTTTTAATAGTCCTATCCCTAGCCGACATTCTAGCTCTAACCCTATCCCAAACTCTAATGCTAACCCTGACCCTTATTCTGACCCTAACATTAACCCTAGGTTTAAAACTGAGGTAAAACTTAACCTTAATCATAGGTAAACCATAGCTCTAAACCTATATATATTATCCATATGATAACCCTAAACCTAATGCTAAACCTAGGCATAACCCTAATCCTTTTGCTAACTCTAATGATGTCTCTAGTCTTAATGATGTCCCTAGCCCAAATCCGAACCCTAACCTATTAGTATTGTAATCTTATCCCTAGAAGTAACTCTAAATCTAATCCTCACACTAGACCAAACCCTAGCTGAAAATCTGACCCTTACGCTAAACATAAACCTAAGCCTAACCCTAGTTTTAACCCAAACCCTAACCCTAATTCAAGACCTATTCTTAACCATAAACATAATCCTCAACCTAGCTATAATCCTATCCATTATACTAACCATAACTGTTACCCTAATACGAACCCTAGGCCTAACCTTAACCCTATAGCTAACCCTAACCCTATCAATTACTCTAAACCTAATGTAAACTCTAAACAAAACCCTATCATTTCCTTAACCCACAACCTAGTGCTAATTCAAGTCCTAACCCTAAAACCTAACCTCAAAAACACTCTAACACTGACACTGACCCTAATAAATCTCCTAGGTCTAAGGATGACTTTTACACTAAACCTAACCCTTAAACTAGACCTAGCCATAACACTAATCATAAAACTATCCCCAACCAGAAGCTTAGACCTGACATTATCTGTAGTCCTAATCCTAGCCCTAAACCTAACACAAACCCCAGCCCTTATCCTAGCCCTAAACCTAGCCTTAATCCTAATCCTACCCTAACTTTAGGACTAACCCAAGAACTAAACGTAGCCCTAATCTTAGCACTAATATAGTCCTATTCAAAACCCTAGCCCTAAACCCTAGGCCTAAGACTAACTCTAACTCACACCCTAGCCCCATGCCTAGTCCTAACCTTATGCCTTAGTGGAACACTAATCCTAGCCCTAAACCAAGCCCTAACCCTAGCCCTATCATTAGCTCTAGCCCTAATCTAGATCTAATTTTAACATAAATCAAACCCTAACCCTAAGCCTAACCCTAGCCCTAACCCTAATTCTAAATGTAACTTTAACTCTAGCCCTAAAACAAAACCGAGACATACCCCTAACCCGAACCCTTAACCTAAACCAAATCTTAACCCTAAACTTAACCTTACCTGTAATTCTAGTTTTAAGCTGTAAACTAAAACTAACACTGACCCTGACTCTGACCATAATACTAACCGTAGTCTAAACATAACCCTAACCCTAACCCTAAACCAAACACTAGACCTCCCATAACCCTTACCCTAAATTTAACCCTAATTGTAACTCTGGTACTTACACTAGCCTTACCAATAACCCTAGAACTAACTTAACACAAAACCTAGCCCTAATCCAAGCCCTAACCCAAGCTTTAACCCTAAACCTAATCCTAAACCTAGCCCTAATCAAAAACATAACCCCAGTCCTAACCCTATGTCTAACCCTATCCATTGCCATAACCATAACTCTAGGCATAAACCTAACCCTATCCCTAATTGTATACCTATGCATTGTTCTAAACCAAACCTAAACCCTAAATCTCATTTTATCATTACACTAACACTAATCATAACGCTAATTTGAGACCTAACTTTAAACTTTAACCTATCTCAAACATCTAAACCAGACTTTGACCCTAGCTCTAAACATGACCCTAACCCTAGAACTAACCCTTACATTACATGTAATCATAAATCTAACCTTAAAATTATCTTTAACCATAACCCTAGATTTGATATTAGACCTAGACCTAATCCTAGCCCTAACACTAAAGGAAACCATAGCCCTCATCCTAGTCCCAAACCTAGCCTTAATCATTGCCCTAACCCTAACCATAGCCCTAACCCTAATTCTAAACTTCACCTTATCTCTAAACCTAGCTATAATGCCATTTCTTACCATGAACTACCATAACACTAACTCTAACTCTTGGCCAAAGGTGAACACTAACCCTAGCCCTAATCCTAACCCTAATTTAACCCTATTTCTAACCCTAACCCTAACCCTAGCCCTAAGACTAACTCTAAGTCTCACACTAGCCCTATCCCTACTTCTAACCCTATCCATTACTGTAATCCTAAACTATAGCCCTAACCCTAGCCCTAAACCTAGCCATAACCATTACCAAATCCTTATTCCTAGTTCTAACCCTAGATCTAACCCTAACTCTAAATGTAACCCTAAACCAAGCCTAAGCCTAACATTAACAGTAGCCCTAGCCCTAATACTAATCATAAAACTAAACCTAACACTAACACTTGCATTAAAACAAAACCGAGCAATAGCCCTAACCCTAAACCTTAATTTAAACCAAACCTTAACACTACATCTAGACTTAATCTTAGCCCTAATTCGAGTCCTAATCTTAACCTTAATACTAACCCTAAATCTGACTCATATCCTAACACTCACCCTAGCTCTAAACACCACCCTAAACTTAAACCTAACCCTTACAGTAACCTTAGCTTAATTTGAGTACTAACTCTAACCCTAAAACTAAACCTGACCCCATTAACCTAAAACTAACACTAGCTCTAAATTTCACCCTAACCTTAAACCTAATCCTAACACTCGAGGTTTAACCCATAACCATAACCCTATAACTAACCCTAAAAACCATAGTTCTTTTATTAGCCATTGTTCTAACCCTAGACATAACCCTAACACAAAAGTAGCCCTAATCCGAACCATAAACGTAGATGTAACCCTAACCCTATCCCTATCCCTAGCTCTAACCCTATCCCTTACCCTATGCAAAACCCTAAAACTAATGCTAATCTTAATCCTAATTTTATTCCTTATCCTAAAGCGGACACTTACCCTATTAATAGTCCTAACCCTAGTCCTCATTCTAGCTCTAACCACAACCAAAACCCTAACCATAACCCTTAACCTTATTCTGACTCTAACACTAATCATAGGTCTAAACCTGAACCCAACCCTAAACTGAACCCTAACACTAGCCCTACTGGTAACATTATACCTAAACCTAACCCTAACACTAGCCCTAGACCTAAACCTAATTCTTGGCTATCCATAACTCTAGCCCTAGTACTAAAGAAAAACCTAGCCCTAGCCCTAATAATAACCCTTAGCCAAAAGCCAAAAACTAACCCTTTTCCTAGTCATAACCTTAGTCCTAATTCTGGCTTTCCCATTAACCACAATTCTAAACAGAACACTGACCCTGACACTAACATTAACCCTAGCCCTAAACATTACCCTAACCCGAAACCTAACCCTAAAACTATACTTAGCTCTAATTTTAACTGTAAAACTAGCCCAAATCATAACAACCTTCTTACATTTGCCATAGCCCTAACCTATTGCAAAACCTAGCCCTAACCCAAGCCCTACCCTAGATTTAAACCTAAAGCAAACCATAATTCTCACTTTAGCCCTAACAATAAACCTAGGCCTAACCCTAGACCTAATTCTAAGCATAACACTAGACCTATCACTAGCGCTAACCCTATCCATTATCCTAATGATAACACTAACTCTTCTGCTAACCCTAGGCTGAACCCTAATCCTATGCTTAACCTAACCCTATCCATTACCCTACACCTAACCTGAACTCTAAACCTAAAACCATCATTAACCTATCCCTAACCATAATGATAACTCGAGCCTTAACCCAAAACCTTAATGTAATATAAACCCTAACCCTGACTCTGACCCGAATAAAAATCACAGCTCTAAACCTGACCCTAACAAGAAACCTGACCCTTATAATAGACCTAGCTATAAACCTAACCCTAAAACTCTCCCTAACTGTAACCCTAGACCTGACATTAGCCCTAGTTCTAATCCTAGACCTAATCCAAACACAAACCTTGGCCCACATTCTAGCCATAAACTTCAGCTTAATCAAACATATCCCTAACCATAACGCTAAATCTAATCCTCATCCTAGTCCTAAAAGTAGCTACAATCCCATCCCTTACCCTAAACCTAACCCTAACCCTAACCACAACACTAACCCTAGCCCTAAACCTAGGGCTTACCCTAACCCTAATCCTAGTCTTAATCCTAGCCCTAATTTACCCTATCACTATCGCAACTCTAACCCTAGACCTAAGACTAACTCGAACTCTCTCCCTAGCCTTATACCTAGTTCTAACCCTATCCCTTACCATCACATTATACCTAGCCCTAAACTTAGCCCTAATCCTAGCCCAATCCTTAGCCATATCTCAAAGCCTAGATCTAAACCTTACTCTAAATCTAACCCTAAACCTAAGCCTAAACCTCATACTAACACTAGCCCTAATTCTAAAACTAGCCCTAAATCTATACCTAGCTCTAAAACAAAATCGCATCATAACACTAACCCTACACCTAGCACTAATCCTATCTCTATTTCTAGTCTTAACTGTAACCTGAAAACTAATCTGGACTCTGACTCTGACCCTAACATTAAACCTAGCTCTAAACATCATTGTAACCCTAAATTTAACCCTAACACTAGACATAGCCCAATCCCTGACCCTATCACTAACTCTAATCATAACGCTACTTTGTACATTAGCCATAGCCTTAAACCTAGCCATAACCTAACACAAAACCTAGCCTTAATCCATGTCCTAAACCTAGTTTTTTATATTTACTTTTTTTAGTTTTTGGTGTACACAACATCTTTATTTTATTGGTATGTGGTGCTGAGAATTGAACCCAGTGCCCTGCACATGCCAGGCAAGCACACTACTTCTTGAGTCACATCCTCAGCCACTAAACCTTGCTTTAACCCTAAACATAAATCTAACCCTAACCCCCCAAAAGCCCTAATCCTATACATAAACCTACCCCTAATCTTAGGTCTAACCCTATCTATTACCCTAATGATAACCCATTATGCTAACCCTAGGCCTAACCCTAAACTTATCCATTACACTAAACCACACTGAAACCCTAACCCTAACACAAACAAAAGTCCTAATCCTATACATAACACTACCCCTAATCTTAAGTCTAACCCTATCCGTTACCCTAATGATAATCCTTATACTAACCCTAGGCCTAACCATAATCCTATCCATTACACTAAAGCACACGTATCGCTAAACCTAACCCTTTCATTACCTTAACCTGAAACCCTAATGATAATTCAAGCTTTAAACCTAAACCCTAACCTAACACAAACTCTCACCATGATCCTGACCCTAATAATAACCCTAGCTCTAAAACTGACCCTTAGTATACACCTAAACCCTATACTAGACCAAGCCATAAACCTAACACTAAATCTATCCCTAACTGTAACTTTAGACCTGACATTACCCCTAGCTCTATTACTAGCCCTAACCCTAACACAAACATTAGCCCTCATCCTAGTCCTAAACCTAGCTTTAATCATGACCCTAAACTTAACCCTAGCCCTAACCCTAATACTAACCCTTGCCCTACCCCTCAAACTAGCTATAACCCAATACCTTACCCTAAACGTAATCCTAACTCTAACCCTTACCTAAGGCCTAAACCTAACACTAACACTTGCCCTTATTTAGCCCTATCCCTAACCATAACCCTAACCCTAGCCCTAAGATTAACTCTAACTCTCATACTAGCCCTATCACTTGTTCTAAACCTATCCATTACCATAATCCTAAACCTAACCCAAACCTTACTTTGAACCCTTGCCCTATCCTTAGCCTTAGCCCTAACAATAGATCAAAACCTAACTCTAAATCTAACCCTAACCTGAAGCCTAAGCCTAACCATTATAAATACAGTTATATTTAGACTCTGTGTCTACATATGTTGGTTTCAATTATTATTTAGAATATAGTCATTAGTTTCATAAAAGGCATACCATTTCTGGTGGTGTATAAAGAACTGAGGGACAGGGGTACAATGCTATGTTAAGGGGGAAATGAATGAGGGTATGTGATTAATCTAACTTAGCAACTATAAGGAGAATTCTACTGAATAGAGAGGAGGTATTTATGGAAGAAATTATAAATTCAAACTCCTTATCTGTATTCATAAAATTACCCTCTGTATAAATATTAAAAGTAAGGAGGCTCAAAGTGGGATTGAGGGAGAAAGAACAAAAAGAAAAAAAAATAACAAGGAAAGAAAGAAAGAGAGGGAGAAAGAAAATAAGAGCAAATAAAGAGGTGGTGAGGTGGGGCCTACGCAATTCCTGTATATTATACAATTCTAGTGATTCAGTTCTTAAAGTCCAATTTCATGAAAAGTTATTGGTTTCACATATGTTGAATTTGTGAGGACCAGAGGGGAAAGAGTAGAGGAGAATAGATGAGAAGAGCAAGAACAGAAAAGTAAGAAAAAAAAAAAAAGTCTTGCAGAACTCTCTTTTCTTTTCTTGCAGTAGGTGGAGTTGTCGATTCCTTGCTTGAGTCTCTGTGCTCAGGGTGGTGGAGGTAGCCAGGGGAGAGGGCTTGAGCTTCTACCTGGACCCTCCTTACTCTTAGTCTCTGAATTGGAAACCAGGTGCCTGTAGAGTTGCTATTCCGCAATGATAGCTACACCCCCCAAAAGCTTGTGAGAAAAAATCTTGAGTTATCACAGCTGTTGTTAGGGGAGTTGGAAACCAGGTACCTGATAAGCTGTAGAACCAAGCTGGTAGCCACGCCCACTGATAGAGGGCAAGTAAGGTTTTGCAAGATGGATTCCACCTATTACCCATGTATGGTGTTTGGTGAGGTGGGTGGTTCTGGAGTGACCTTGTGCTGTGTCCAGAGCTCACTGTTGTGACCTGCAAGCAAAGCCTCTGTGTTCTGTTCTGCCTTCCACCTGTGCACAGAGTGCCTGTGTGGCTGAGACTGCTGTCTGCACCCAGAAAAACTGCACAGCCGAGCCTTCCATCTGCACTGAGAGCACCCATGTGGCCCTAGTTTTCTTCAAATTTCTATGATACTGGGCAAGATTCATCTTTTACTTAGCCTTACTATGCTACACAGGTTTGGGCCTTGTCGGTTTAATGGTTTGGTGTCAGGAACAGTTTGTGTTTTAAGGTTTCCCTTTATTATGGCTTATTGATGTGAATGAAAATTGAGCTGGAAATCAAACAGGATTGGCAGGAGGTGCTTAAAACTTCAGACAATCAGTTCTCAGTGGGTACTCTCAGTTTTTTTTTTTCCTTTAAAGGTAGCTCAAAGATGTAGCATGCAAAATAACTGTATCCCAGAGAACTTAAGGAGAAAGCAGAGAAATATGTATGTAATGAAATAAGTCTCCCAATAATATGATCAGATTTCTTTGATACTACACAGTATTCATCTTTTAGCTTGCTCCACTAGGCTCTTCAAGGTTGGCACTTCTAGTATCAATGGTTCTCTAAATAGGTAAATGTTAGTGGTACGGTTAGGGTTAGGGCTAGCTTTAGAGCTAGTGTTAGGGTTAGAGTTTGTTTTGTTCAAATTTCTTTGATACTGGGAAGATTTATCTTATACTAGCCTTACTATGTGCCCCAGTTTGGGGCCTTCTTGGTTCAATGGTTGGCTGTTGGGAATAGTTTGTTTTTAATGTCTCACTTCATTTTGCCCTATATGGGAAAATGAGAATGGAGCTGGAAATCAGAGGGTTGTTGCTAGCTGGTTGAAGTTTCAAATACACAATCAGGTGTTTGTGGGCACTCTCTGTTTTTTTGTTTGTTTGTTTGTTTGTTTGTTTGTTTTCCTTGAAAAAGTAGTGATAAGCTGAAGCATGCAAAACAAGCTTATCCAAGAGCACTTTAGGAGAAAACAGGGCAATATGCATATATTGAAATACCTCCTCCAATTATTTGGTCAGATTTCTTTGATACTGTGTAGGATTCATATGTAAGCTTGCCCCACTAGTCTCCCCAAGTTTAATTCTTTTATGATCAAAGGTTCTCTTAACAGATTAGGCTTAGGGTTATGGTTAGAGATAGGGCTATAACTAGTGTTAGGGTTAGAGTTAGTTTTTTTTTTTTTTTAACTTTTTGGATACTGGGCAGGATTTATCTTTCCTATTCTTAGTATGCTCCCCATGTTTGGCACTCCTAGTAAAAGGGTTTGCTCTCAGAAGCAGTTTTCATTTATATCTTTCACTTTATTTTGCCCAATAGGGGTGAATGGAAATTGAGCTGGACTCAAAAAGGGTTTGGTCTAGATGCTTGAAACTTCACAAACTCAATCAGTTCTCAGGGCACATTCTCTCATTTGTTTCTTGTGGCAGTAGCCCAAAGCTGAATTAGACATAAACAGCTCCATCTGTGAGCACTTTAGGAGCAAGCTTCAATATTTTTTGCCATCAATTACTTTGATATTGTATACGATTCATCCTTTTCCTAGTCTTTGTAGGATCCCCAAGTTTGGGTTTTCAAGGTTTGCCAATTCACTGTCAGGAACAGTTTCAATTTTTAGGTTTCACTTTATTAAGGCCTATAGATGTGAGTGAAAATGGAGCTGGAAATCAAACAGAGTTAGTACTAGCTGCTTGAAACTTCACACACTCAATCAGCACTCTGTGGACACACTCTGGTTTTTCCTTGTGAAAGTACCTTAAGCTGAAACATGAAAAACCATTTATGCATGAGCACTTTAAGAAAAAACAGGGAAACATGAATGTACTGAAATATCTTCCCCAATTTTTCATCAAATTTCTTGATACTACACAAGATTCATCTGTTAAGTTGTGCCACTAGGCTCCCAAGTTTGGGACTTCTATGATTATAGGTACTCTAAACAGGTTAGAATTAGGTTAGGGTTGGGTGAGATCTACTGTTAGAGTGAATTTTGTTCAAATTCATGTGATACTTCACATAATTCCTCTTTTAACTAGCCTTACTATTTTCCCCAGGTTTGGGCCTTATCCCTTCAATGTTTGCTGTCAGGAACAGTTGGTATTTTAAGGCTTCCTTCATTTTGACCTATACGGGTAAATGGAAGTGAAAGTTGAAATTACTCAGGGTTGGTGCTCGCTGCTTAAAAAAGCACACACTGAATCAGTTCTATGTGGGCACTCTGGTTTCTTCCTTGTGAAAGTTTCCCAAAGTTGAAGCATGCAAAAATATCTTTATCCAAAAGTACTGTTGGAGACAACAGGGAAATATACATATACTGAACTACCTCCCCAAATTATTTGGTCAGATTTCTTTGATAATGCACAAGATTCATCTGTTAGCTTGCCCCACTAGGCTCCCTTAATTTGGGACTTCTATGATAAAAGGTTCTAAACAGATTTGGGTTAGGGTTATGGTTAGGGTAAGGGCTAGGTTTAAACCTAGTGTTAGAGTTAGAGTCAGTTTTGTTCATGTACATTTGATACTGAGCAGGATTCATCTTTTACCTAGCCTGACAACGTTCCCTGGTTTGGGTCTTCTCGGTTCAATGGTTAGCTGTCAGGAACAGTTTGTATTTTAAGGTTTCACTTTATTTTGAACTATTTTGTTTAAGAGAAATGGAGCAGGAAATTGAACAGAGTTGTTGCTAGCTGCTTGAAACTGCAAACACTCAATCAGTTCTCTGTGGGCACTCTCTGGTTTGTTTGTTGTGAGTGTTGCCCTCAGCTGAAACATGCAAAGCAACTTTATCCCCTAGCACTTTTGGAGAAATCAAGGAAATATTCATGTACTGAAACACTTCCCCAATTATTTGCTCATATTTATTTAATTCTGTGCAGGATTCATCTGTTAGCTTGCCCCACAGGGTCCCTTATTTTAGGACTTCTATGATCAAAGGTTCTCTAAACAGTTTAGGGTGAGATGAAGGGTTAGGATTAAGGATAGATCTAGTGTTAGGTTTACAGTAGTTTTGTTCAAATTTCTTTGATACTAGGTAGGATTTATCTTTTACCTACCCTTACTAGGTTCCCCAGGTTTGGGCATTAGGTTCACGGGTTTTCTGTCAGTATTTCAGTATTTATTTTAAGGTTTCCCTTCACTTTGACCTTTATGGGTACATGGAAATGGAGCTGGACATCAAACAAGGTCTTTGCTAGCTGAATGAAACTTCACACAATCAATTCTCTGTGAGGACACTCCGGTTTTATCCTTGTGAAAGTACCCAAACCTAAAGCATGTAAAAACAACACTATGCAAGAGCATTTTAGGAGACAACAGAAAAATGTGCATGTACTGAACTACCTCCCCCAATCATTTGGTCAGATTTATTTGATACTGGGCAAGATTTATCTGTTAGCTTGCCCCACTACCCTCCTCAACTTTGAGATTTCTATGATCAAAGGTTCTCTAAACAGGTTAGGTTAGAGTTAGGTCTAGTGTTAGGGTTAGCGTTTGTCTTGTTCAAATTTCTTTGATACTGGGCAGGATACATTTTCCCTCGCCTTACTATGTTCCCCAGGTTTTGGCCTTCTCAGTTCAATTCTTTGCTGACAAGAACAATTTGTATTTTATGGATTCACTTCATTTTGACCTACATGGCTAAATGGACATGGAGCTGGAAATCAAACAAGGTTGGCGCTAACTGCTTGAAACTTCACACTCTCGATCAGACCTCTGTGGGCACTCTTTGGTTTTTTCCTTGTGAAATTAGTAATAAGCTGAAGCATGCAGTACAAATTTATCTGAGAACACTTTAGGAGGAAACAGGAAATATGCATGTAATGAAATTGATCCCTCAATTATTTTGTCAGATTTCTTTGAAACTGCCCATGATTCATCTGTAAGTTGGCCCTACTAGACTCCCCAATTTTGAAACTTCTATGATCAAAGGTTCACTAAAAAGATTAGGTTTAGGTTTAGACTTAGTTTTAGGACTAGGTTTAGACTTGATGTTAGGGTTAGAGTTTTTTTTTTTTTTTTTTTTTTTTTTTTTTTTTAATTTCTATGATACTGGGCAGGATTCACATAATCCTATTTTTACTATACCCCAAATGTTTGGGCCTGCTATGTAAAAGGGTTTTCTCTTAGGAACAGTTTCAATTTTCATGTTTCTCTTCTTTTTGTTCTATAGGGGTGAATGGAAATGAAGCTGGAAGTCAAACAGGGTTTGTGCTAGCTGCTTGAAACTTCACACACTCAATCAGTTCTCAGTGAGCATTCTCTGGTTTGTTTCCTGTGAAGTATCTTTAAGCTGAAGTAGAAAGAAACAACTTTATCTCTGAGTGCTTTAGAAGCAAGCAAAGTACAATTGTACTGAAAGAGCTTCGAATTTTTTTTTGGTCAGATTACTTTGATACTGTACAGGATTCATCTTTGACCAACCTTAGTAGGCTTCCCAAGTTTAGGCTTTCAAGGTTCAATGGTTCAGTGTCAGGAACCATTTGAATTTTTAGTTTTTATAACATTATTTCCTTAGGTGTGAATGGAAATTGAGGTGGAAATCAAACAGGGTTGGTGCTAGCTGCATGTAACTTCACACACTCAATCACTGTGCTGTGGGCATGCTCTGGTTTGTTCCTTGTGAAAGTACCTTAAGCTGAAGCATGATAAAAAAAAAAAAACAATTTATCCAAGAGCACTTTAGGATAAAACAGGGGAAATAGGCATTTACTGATACACCTTCCCCAATTATTGGTCAGAATTTTTGATACTGGGCAGATTCATCTGTTTCCTTGCCCTAATAGACACTCCCTGATTTTGACTTTTATTATCAAATTATATAAACAGGAAAGGTTTAGTTTTAGGATTAGGGTTAGGGCTAGGGTTAAAACCAATGTTTTGGTTAAAGTTAGTTTTGTTCAAATTGTTTGAAATTGGTCAGAATTCATCTTTTACCTAGCACTACCATATTTCCCAAGTTGGCCCTTCTCCGTTCAAGGTTCACTGTCAGGAATAGTTTTTGTTTTAAGGTTTCACTTCATCTTGATTTCTATGGGGTTAGGGTTAGTGTTGGAGCTATGGATCGTTTTTTTTTTTTTTTTTTTTTTTTTTGTTGTTGTTTGTTTGTTTTTAGGGCTAGGACTAGTTTTTGAACTAGTGTTAGGGTTAGGGTTAGTGTTAGGGTGAGGTCTAGGCTTAGAGTTAGTGTTAGATCCAGGGTTAGGATTAGGGCTAGGGTTAGTGTTATGGTAAGGGATAGGGTTAGAGCTAGGAAAACTGCTAGGACGAGAGTTAGATTTAGATTTAGGACTAGGCTTAGGGTTAGGCTTAGGTTAAAGCTAAATTATGGCTAGAATTAGGACTAGTGTTAGTGTTAGGTTTAGGCCTATGGGTAGGGCTAGGTTTAGGATTAGCATCGGGGTTAGGATTGAGTTTAGTGGAATGGGCAGGGTTGTAGCTAGCTTTAAGGCTAGGGTGATGGTTAGAATTAAGATTGGGGCTAGGGTTACTGTTTAGGTTAGGATTAAGGCTAGGTTTAGGGCTAGGGTTTCTGTTAGTTTCAGGGCTAGAACTAGGGCTAGGGCTAATGTAAAGTGTAGGGTTATGATTAAGCATAGTTTTAGGGTTAGGTTATGGCTAGTTCTAGTGTCAGAGCTATGTTTAAGGTGTTAAAATTAAAGACTATTATAATTAAAGCTTTGTCCCAGGGTTTCATAAACTGACTTCCAGACCACTCACATATAATAGAATCAAGCCTTTATTAAAGCACACTGGTGGTGGCTGACCAGTACATAAAGCTGTTCCCCTGATTAGCACCAAACAATTGCAAGGGTACTCCTTATAAGCCTGAAAATTGCAAAAGGGTTCTTTGGGGGGCGGGGGGGATCTAGACAATGCAATCAAGCCAGGTTACAGAAGCGGGAAAGTGTGGTCAAGCAGAGGGAAGCCTAACCAATCACAGTTAGCCCAGTCACCCCAGTTACAGAAATAGAGCCCCATTACCCTAGTTACAGAAACAATGCCCCATTAGGTAGTTCCGTGTTCTTAAAGGTTTCTATAGCAAAAAAAAAAAAAAAAAAAAAAAAAAAAAAAAAAAAAAAAAGAAAGAAAGAGAGAAAAGAAAAAAAAAAAAAAAAAAGAACATCTGGCTCCAGTCATGACTCTTCTACTTGGCATGGCTGTTTTACAGGATGACGTCATAAAACAAAATGGAGTCACATTTGCTCCTACTACCACAGGGTAAGTGTCAGGTTAAGAGTTAGGGGTATTATTAGGGCAATGGTCAGGGTTAGCATTTGGTTTAAGTTAACGTTTAGAGTTAGGGCTTGTATTAGTGTTAAGTTTAGGCTTAGGGTTAGGGTCATGGATAGGGTTAGGTTTAGGTTTCAGTTAAGGTTTAGTGTAATGGATCAGTTAGGTTTAGCAATAAGGTTAAGGTTAGCATTTGATTAGGGTTATGTTTAGTATAATGGGTAGATTTAGAGCTAGGGTTAGGGATAGGTTATGGTTTGGATTAAGTCTAAAATTAGAGTTAGGGGGCTGGGAATGTGGCTCAAGCAGTAGCACGCTCGCCTGGCATGTGTGCAGCCCGGGTTTGATCCTCAGCACTACATACAAACAAAGATGTTGTGTCCACCGAAAACTAAAAAATAAATATTAAAATTCTCTCTCTCTCTCTCTCTCTCTCTCTCTCTCTTTAAAAAAATTAGAGTTAGGTTTAGGGTTAGGACTAGGTTTGGTTTACAGGTAACTGTTATGTTTAGGGATAGTGTTATGGTTAGGTTAGTGTAAGGGTTAGTGTTTGAGCTATGGTAATGGTTAGGGTGAGGCTTATGTTTATGTTTAGGTCTAGGAATATGTTAATGGTTAAGATTTTGTTCAGGGTTCGGGTTATGGCTAGAGATTTCTTTACATTTAGGGTTAGGTTTACTATAATATATAATGTTAGATTTAGGGTTAGATTTAGGGTTAGGGTACTGATTCAGGCTAGTCTTAGGATTAGTTTTAGTGTAAGGCTTAATGTTTCAGCTAGGGTTAGGGCTGTGGTGAGGTTTAGGTTTATGGTTAGGTCTTGGGATACATTTATGTTTAGGGTTAGGGTTAAGTTTAGTGTTAGGGATAGGTTTACAATTAGGGTTAGGGTTAGAGTAATTGACAGGGTTAGAACTAAATTTCGAGCTAGGATTAAGGTTAGGATAAGAGCTACGGTTAGGGTTATGGTTTAGGATAGGGCTAGTATAATGGTTAGGGTAAGAGTTTGGCTTTGAGGTAGGGTTAGGTCTAAGGCAGTGGTTTGTGTTAGGTTAGTGCTAGGGCTAGGGTTAGGTTTAGGGTTATACTTAGGTCTAAGTTTAGGCCTAGGATTATGACAAGGTTTTGTGTTAGGTTTACAGGTAGGATTAGGACTAGGTTTAGGGTTAGGCCTATTGTTAGGTTTAAGATTAGGGTTAAAAATAGGATTAGGGCTAGGGTTATATTTAGGGCTAGTTTTAGAGTTAGGGTTATGGCTAGGTCTAATATTAGTAGTTTTGGGTTAGGTCAGGTTTAGAGATAGGTTAATATTAGGGTCAGGGTCAGTTTTCCAGATAGTATTAAGTTTAGGGATAGAGCCAAATTTAGGACTAGTGTTAGGTCTATGGGTAGAGTAAGTGTTTAAGTTAAGGGTAATTGTTAGGGCTAGAGCTAGGATTGTTTTAGTTCTAGGGCTAAAATTATAGCTCTATTTAGGATTCGTTTTGGGTCTAGATCTATGTTAGGGTTAGGTATAGGTATAGGCTTACCGGTAGGGTTAGTGTTAGGATTTGGTTTAGGGTTAGGGTCAGGTTTAGACCTAAGGTTACTATTAAGATCAGAATAAGGGTCAGGACTAGGGTTAGAACTAAAATAAGGGCTAGGATTATGACTAGTAATACTGTTAGTGTTTAAGTTAGGCTAAGATTTAGGGTTAGGACTAGGGTTAGGATTTGGTTTAGGGTTTGGCTTAGGGTAAGGGATAGGGTTAGAGCAATAATTAGGGTTAGGGTTAGGGTTATGGATAGTGTTATGGTTAAGATTAGAGTTTAAGCTAGGGTTAGGACTAGAATTAGGGGTAGGATTTGTGTTAGGGTGAGGGCTAGGGTTATGACAACAACTAAAGTATGACCTAGGGTTACGATTAAGGCTAGTTTTAGGGTTATGGTTAAGGCTAGGTCGGGTGTTATGGGTAATTGAAGGTTAGGGTGATGTTTAGAGCTAGGATTAGTGTTAGGATCAGTGTTAGGGTAAGGGTTATATTTAGAGTTAGGGCTAGGGCTAGATGTTGGTTTATGGTTTGGTTTAGGTTAAGGGTTTGGGTTAGGGATATGGCTTGGTTTTGTTTTAAGGCTAGGGCTAGGGGTAAGGCAAGTTTTAGAATTAGCATTATTGTTAGGGCAAGTGTTAGGGTTTGGTTTAGGATTATGATTTTTGTTAATTTCAGAGTTAGGTTTAAATTTAGAGTTAGGTTTAGATCCAGGGTTGGGCTATGGCTAAGGATAGAACTAGGGATAGGCTAGGACACGAGTTAGAGTTAGTCTTGAAGTTAGGTTTAGGGTTAGGATAGGACTAAATTAAGGTTAGTGTTAGGCTTAGTGTTATGGTTATGCATAGGATTAGGGCAAAGGTTATGGTTAGGTTTAAGATCGTGGTTAGGTTTAGGGTTATGTTTAGGTTAAGGGTAAGTAATAGGGTTATAGTTAGGTTTAGGGCAAGGGTGAGGGTTAGAATTAGGGTTAAACCATGGATTATGGTTCGGGTTAGAATCAAGGCTAATTTCAGGTCCATCTTTACAGTTAAAGATAGTTTAGGGTTAGGTTAGATGTCGTGTAAGTGTTAGGTTTAGGGTTATGTTCAGGTTTAGAGCTAAGGGTAATGTTTGCGTCAAGGTCATGTTTAGTGTTTGGGATAGGTTAAGGTTTAAATGTAGGGCTCAAATTAGCATAGGTTTAGGATTAGGGTAATGATATATTTAGGTTTAGGTTTCAAGTTGCATTTAGGGTAATGGATAGGGTTCGGATTAGGGATATGGTAAGGTTTAGGCCTAGGGTTAGTATTAGGGTTAGGATTACAGTTATGGTAATGGATAGGGTTAGAGCTAGAGTTAGAGCTAAGATTATGGTTATTATTAGTTCTGGATTTAGGGTTACGTTTGGGATTTGGGTTAAAGCTCAGTTTAGGGCTCAGATTATGCTAGGTTTTGGGTTAAGTTAGGGCTAGAATTAGGGATATGGCTAATGTAAGTACTAGGGTTAAAATTAGGGCTAGTTTTATGGTTAGAGTTAGGGTTAGGGCTAGGTCTAGTGTTATGTTCAGGGTAATGTTTAGGGTGATGTTTAAAGCTAGGGTTAGTGTTAGCATCAGAATCAGGGTTAGGGTTAGTTTTAGGGTTCTGCTTAAAACTAGAATTAGGTCTATGGTTAGGGGAAGGTGCATGATTAGGGTTTGGTTTAGGTTAAGATTTAGGGTTAGGGCTATGGCTCAGATTTTTATTAGGGCTAGGGCTAGAGTTAGGGCTAGATTTAGGAGTAACATCAGGGTTAGGGATAGAATTAGTGTTAGGTTTAGGCTTAGTCTTTGCATTAGGGTTAGATTTAGAGTTATGTTTAGATCTATGGTTAGGGCTAGGGCTAAAGAAATGCCTAGAGTTAGGCCTAGGGTTAGGGCTAGGTTTGGAGTTTCAGTAAGGGATAGGTTTAGAAATAGTTTTAGGGCTAGTTCAAGTTAGACTTAGTTTTAGGGCTAGTGTTATGGTTAGGGTTAGGGATAGGGCTAAGTTAGGTCTAAGATTAGGGATAGGGTTGGTTTTAAGTATGGCCTAGGCTTAAGGTTAGTGTTATGATTAAGGCTATGTTTAGTGCTATTGTGGGCTAGAGTTTGTGTTCAGGATAGGTCTAGGATTATATCCTTGGCTAATGTCAGGTCTAGGGTTATCATTATGGATAATTTTAGGGTTAAGTTTTGGCTAGGTCTAAAGTAAGGATTAGGTTTAGGGTAAGGGTTAGGTTAGAGCTAGGGGAATTTTTAGAATATGGGTCATGGTTAAGGTCTTTTAGGTTTAAGTTTAGCATTAGGGCTCAAATTAGCATTAGGGTTTTGGTTATGGTAATGATAGAATTAGATTTATGGTTCAGGATAGGTTTAGTGTGATTGATATAGGGCTGGGGTTAGTGATAGGTTTAGGGTTAGGTCTAGGTTTAGCATTAGGGAAAGGGTTATGTTTAGAGTTAGAGTTAAGGTTAGGACTACAGTTATGATTAGGATTAATTCTTCAGATAGAGTTAGGCCTAGAATTAGCATTAGGATAGGGGTTATGATTAGGGTAATGGATACAGTTAGAGATAAGTTTATAGCTAGGCTTATGGTTAGAATTAGGTTTTGAGTTAGTGTTAAGATATGGGTTAGAACTAGGGTTAGGTTTAGTGTAATAGTTAGGTTCTGTGATATGATTAGGTTTAGAGCAAGGGTTAGGGTTAAGGGAATGGTTATAATTAAGTTTAGGTTTAGGGTTAGGGTAATAAATACAGTTAGATATAAGTTTAGGTTTAGTGACAGCACTAGATTTAAGTTTAGGGTTAGATTTATGTCTATGGTTATATTTAGGTTTATGGTATGGGTTAGGGTTTGATTTATGGTTAGGTCTATAGTGAGTAAGAGGTTAGTGTTATGTCTATGGTTAGTTTTCTGTTTAGGGTTAGGATTATGGTTAGGGTTCAGGCTAGGGTTACAATTAGGGTTGGGGTTAGGGTTAGGTTAATGGGTAAGTTTAGAGCTATGGTTAGGCCTGTGTTAATGTTAGGATTAGGACTAGGCTTAGGGTTAGATACAGGGATAGTTCTTGGTTTATGTTTAAAGTAAGGGTTAGGTTTTGAGCTAGGGTTAGGTCTAAGACGAGGGTTAGGTTTGAGTTAGGGCTAGAGTTAGGTTTAGGGTTATGCTTAGGGCTAGGTTAAGGCCTAGGATTATCTCTAGGTTTTGTGTTAGGTTTAGGCCTAGGGTTAAAGCTGAGGGTAATGTAAGAGCTAGGATTATGATTAGGGTTAATTTTAGGGTTAGGCTTATGCCAAGATCTAGTGGTAGGTTTAGATTTTCAGTTAGGGTCAGGTTTACAATTAGGTTTACTCTTAAAGGCAGAGTCACTGTTTGGTTTAGAGTTCAAGTTAGGGTTACAGCCAGAATTAGGAGTAGGTAAAGGTCTAGGAGTAGGGTTATGGTTTGTGTTAGGATAAGGGTTATTGTTAGGCCTAGGACTAGGTTTTTAATTAGGTCTAGGGATAGAGAAAAGGATAGATTTAGGGTTAGGTTTAGGTCCAGGGCTAGTGTTAGGTTTTAGTCTAGTGTTAGGTTTAGGTTTAGAACTAGGGTTTGAGTTAGGGTCAGAATAAGGGTCATGGTTAGCATTTGTGTTTGTTATAGGATTAGAGCTCTAATGAGGGCTAAGATCAGGACTATTAATAAGGTTAGGATTTTGGTTAGCCTAAGGATTAGGCATATGTCTAGAAATACCATTTGGTTTAGGGTTATTCATAGGGTTAGGGATAGCCTTAGAGGTAGGGTTAGGGCTTGAGTTAGGGTTAGGTTTAAATCTAGGTTTAGGGCTCAGATTAGGGCTAGTTTTTTTGGTTAGGTTTAGGGCTAATTATAGGGCAATGGCTAATGAAAAAACTAAAGTTACAATGAGGGTTAGTTTTTGCATTCGGGTTAGGGGTAGGTCTAGTGTTAAGGTTAGGTTTATGGTTAGGATGATATTTAGAGCTAAGATTAGTGTTATGATATGAGTCAGGGTCACATTTAGGGTTAGGACTCGAATTAAGAATAGGTTTACTTTTAGGGTTTAGTTTAAGGTTAGGAGGGTGTTTAGAGCTAGGGTGAATATTAGGATATGAGTCAGGGTCAGGTTTAGTTTTAAGGTTAGGTTAGGATTCGAATTAAGGCAATGATTAGGTCTAGGTGTAGTTATAGGTTTTGGTTTATGTTAAGGTTTATGGTTAGGGCTATAGCTCAGTTTGTTTTACTGTTAGGGTCAGGGATAGGGCTAGTTTATGATTATCATTAGGGTTAGGGCTAGTTTTAGTTTTAGTCTTAGGCTTAGGGTTAGGGTTAGATTTTGAGTTAGTTTTAGATCTAGGGTTATGGCTATGACTAAGGATATGGCAAGGGTTAGGGCTAGGGTTAGGGTTTTGGTAATGGATAGGCTTAGAACTAGGGATAGGGATAGTGTGAGAGAGTTAGTCTTAGGTCTAGGGTTAGGTTTAGGTTACTTTTACATCAGCGGTATGGCCAGTGTTAGGGTTTGCTCTAGGTTGAGAGTCAATTTTAGACCTAGGTTTTGTGTTAGGGTCAGAATAATGGTCAGGGTTAGTGCAAAGGTTTGGGATAGGATTAGAGCTAGAATGAGGGCTAGGGTCAGGATTATTGATGGGGTTCAGATTTTGGTTAGCCTAAGGATTAGTGATAGATCTAGGTTTACCATTAGAGTCACTGTTTCTCTTAGGGTGAGGGAGAGATTTGAGCTAGGTTTAGGGCTAGAGTTAGGGTAAGGTTAGGGTTAAAGTTAGGTTTAGTGTTCTGATTAGGGCTAGTTTTGTGTTAGGGTTAGTACTAGTGTTAGGGCAATCACAAATATAAGAATTAGGGTTACAATTAGGGTTAGTTTTAGGGTTAGGGTTAGGGTTAGGGGTACTTTTAGTGTTAGGTTAAGTTTAAGATTAGGGTGATATTTAGATCTAGGGTTAATTTTAGGATATGAGTAAGGGTCAGGGTTACTGTTAGGACTCACATAAGGGCTACGGTTTCTGTTAAGTTTTGGTTTAAATTTAGGATGGTGTTTCAAGCTAGGGTGAGTTTAGCATATGAGTCAGAATCAGGTATAATTTTAAGGTTAGGTTTAGGACTCAAATTAAGGCTATGGATAAGTCTAGGTGTAGTGTTAGGATTTGGTTTCAGTTTGGTTTAGGGTTAGGGCTGTTGCTCGCTTTTGTTTTACTGCTAGTTGGTAGGGTTAGGGCTACGTTTATGATTAGGGTTAGGATTAGGTTTAGTGTTACCGTGAATCTTAGGCTTAGGGTTCCGGCTAGGACTAAGGATTGTGCAAGGGTTAGGGCTAGGGTTAATATTATGGTAATGGCTAGGATTAGATCTAGTGATAGGGGTAGTGTTAGATTTATTGTTAATCTTAGAGCTAAGGTTAGTGTTAGCGTTATCAATAAGGCTAAATTAGGGTTAGGATTAGGTCTATGGTTAGTGTTCAGTTTAAGCATAGAATTAGGTTTAGATTTAGAATTTAGTTTGGGGTAAGGGATGGTGTTATACTAATTTTAGAGGTAGGGTGATTTTTAGAATAAGGGTTAGGATTAGGGTTAGGATTAATGCTAGGTTTAGGGCTAAGATGAGGGCTATGGTTTGTTTTAGGGTTAGGGCTAAAATTAGGAGTATGGCTAATTTCCAGTCTCGATTTATGTTTAAAGATATTTTTAGGGTTAGGATTATGGGTATGTCTAGTGTAAGGTTTAGGTTTAGGCTTAGGGTCAGGTTTAGGGCTAGGGGTATTATTTAGGTGAAGGTCTAGTTTATGGTTTGGAATAGGTTAAGGCTTAAAGTTAGGGATTGAATTAACATTAGGGTAAGGGTTTGGGTAATGATAGGCTTAGAATTAGGGTTCATTTTAGGTTTAGGGAAATGGATAGGTATAGGATGAGAGATAGGGTTAGGTTTAGGTCTAGGGTTAGCATTAGGGTTAGGGTTATTGTTAAGTTAATGTGTAGGGTTAGGGCTAGTGTTATGGTTATGATTAGGGCTAGGGCTAGGTTTAGGGATAGGATTAGGGTTAAAGCTCAGGTTAGGGCTCGGATTAGGGCTACTATTTCAGTTAAGTTAGTGCTAGGGTTAGGATTATGGCTAGTGAAAATACAAGGGTTATGTTTAGGGCTAATTTTAGGGTTAAGATTAGGGCTAGGTTTAGTGTTAGGATTAGTGTTAGGATTTGGGTGATGTTTAGAGCTAAGATTATTGTTCGTGTCAGAGTCAGTGTCAGGGTTAGTTTTAGGGTTCAGCTTAAAATTCAAATTAGGGCAGGGTTATGGGTATGTGTATGGTTAGTGTTTGGTTTAGTGTAAGGGTTAAAGATAGAGCTTATGGCTCGGTTTTATTTTAGGGCTAGGGCTGGGAATAGGGCTAGTTTTAGGATTAGTGTTGGGGTTACGGCTAGTGTTAGGGTTAGGCTTAGGCTTCTGTAAGGGTTAGATTTAGAGGTAGATTATGATCTATGTTTAGTGCTTGGGCTATGGATAGAGAAAGGGTTAGGGCTAAGTTTAGGGCTATGGTTAGGTTTACATTAAGGGATAGGGCTACAACTAATTCTAGGGCTAGTGTGAGAGTTAGATTTACTCTTTGGTTTAGGGTTATGGTTTGGTTTAAAGATAGGGTGAAATTAAGGCTAAGATTAGGGCTAGGGTTAGTATTGGGTTTAAGGTAGGGTTAGGGTTAGGGTTAGGATTAATCTAGGTTGAGGGCTAGGATACGGGCTGGAATTTTTGTTAGGGTTAGTGGTAGGATTAGGGCTAGGCTAATTTGAGGTGTGGGGTTACAGTTGAGGAGAGGAAACTTTTAGTGTTAGGTTTATGGCTAGGTCTAGTTTAAGGGTTAGGTTTAGGGATAAGGGTCGGGTTTAGAGCTAGGGGAATTATTAAGGTCAGGATCATGTTAGAGTTTGGTTGAGGTTAGGGTTTAGGGTTAGGGCTCAAATAAGCATTTCGGTCAGGTTTAGGGTAATGATAGGTTTTTGTTAGGATTCAGGTTAGGTTTACGGTAATTGATAAGATTTGGTTTAGCAATAGGGTTTGTTTTAGGCTTAGGGTTAGCATTTGTGTAAGGGTAATTGTTAGGATAATAGGTAGGGTTAGAGCTAAGGTTATGGTTAGGGTTATGGTCAGGAATAGATCTTGAGTTAGGGTTAGGGTTAGGGTTAGAACTAGGGTTAGTGTTAAGATTATGTTTAGCATAAGGTTAGGTTTTTAGCTAGGGTTAGGGTTAGGGCTATGGCAAGGTTTATGTTTAGAGTTAGGTCTAGGGATAAGATAAGAGTATGGTTATGGTTAGTTTTGGATTAGGGCTAGCATCATCATAAGGTGTAGGGTTAGGGTTAGAGTAATGGATATGTTTAAATGTAGGCATAGGGTTATGGTTAGTGTTAGATTGAGGTTTAGGTTTAGGATTAGGGCTATGGTTATGTTTAGGTCTATGGTAAGGGTTAGGGTTTGAGCTAGAGTTACGTCTATGGCAAGTGTGAGGTTTAGGGTTAGGTATAGTGTTACTTTTCTGGTTAGATTTATGGTTAGGGTAAGGCCTAGGGTTATCAATAGGTTTATGGTTAGTTATAGGGTAATGAGTAGGTTTAGAGCTAGCTTTAGGGCGAGGGTTAAGTTTAGGATTAGAGCTAGTGTTAGAGGTATATTTAGGGATAGGTGTAGGTTTATGTTTAGGAAAAGGGTCAGGCTTTAAGCTAGCGTTAGCACTAATCAAGTGTTAATGTATAGGGTTAGGTTTAGGGTTAGGATTAGGGCTAGGGTTAGGGTTATTTTTAGGGATAAGGCAAGGGTTATGTTTAGGCCAAAGGTTAGGCTTTGAGCTATGGTTACGTCTAAGGTGAGGGTTAGGCTTAATGTTAGGGCTAGATTTAGGGTTAGGGTTAGTCTTACGGTAGGTTTAGGCCTTGAATTAGGGCTAGGTTTTGTGTTAGGTTTAGGTTTAGGGTTAGTGCTATGGGTAATGTAAGATCTAGGGTTCTAATTATGGCTAGTTTTAGTTTTAGGGTTATGGCTAGTTCTAGTGTTAGGTTTAGATTTTGGTTTAGAGTCATATTTAGAGCTATGTTTAGTGTTAGTGTAAGGGTCAGTGTTCAGATTAGAGTTAGGGTGAAAGCCATAATCAGGAGTAGGGTCAGTTCTGGGGGTAGTGTTATCGTTTGGTTTAGGTTAAGTGTTATTGATAGGACTAATACTAAGTTGTTTAGGTCTACGGCTAGAGTTATTGCTAGATTTAAGATTAGGTTTAAGTCTAGAGGTAGTGTTAAGGTTACGTTTAGATAAAAGTTCACTGGTAGGGCTAGTTTCAGGGTTCAGTTTAGGGTTAGGGTCAGGTTTAGACCTATAATTATTTTTATGGTCAGAATAAGGGTAAAGGTTAGAGTTAGCTTTTGGGTTAGGTTTAGAGCTAGAATGGGGGCTAGGTTTGGACTAGTAATAGGGTTAGTGTTTGATGTAGGCTAAGGATTACAATTAGAACTAGGGTTAGCATTATGGATCAGGTTTGGCTTAGGATAAGGAATAGGGTTATATCTAGGCTTATAGCTAGTGTTAGGGTTATGTTTAGGGCTAGGGTTAAGGTTAGGGTTAGGGTTAAATCTAGCTTTAGGGCTCCGATTAGGGCATTTTTTGTTTTGGGGTTAGGGCTAGTATTAGGACTATGGCTAATTAAGAAGTAGAGTTATTATTAGGATTAGTTTTAGGGTTAGGGTTTGGGCTCAGAATAGTAATTGCATTTGCTTTATGGTTAGGGTGATATATAGAGCTAGCTTTAGTGTTTGGATAAGAGTCAGGGTAAGAGTTAGTTTTAGTCCTAGGACTCAAATTTAAGCTAGGGTTATGGCAGGTTGTAAGGTTAGGTTTTGGTTTAGGTTAGGTTTATGTTTAGGGTAATGGTGAGGTTTTGTTTTAGGGCTAGGGCTAAGGTTAAGGTTAGTTTTATTATTAGTGATAATGTTCAGCTAGTGATAGGGTGAGGTTTAGGCTTAAGGCTAGGGTTACTATAATTTAGAGTTTTGATTAGATCTAGCTTTAGGGCTAAGGTTATGGCTAGTGTTAGATTTATGGTAATGGACAGGCTTAAAAATAGAAATAGGGCTAGGTTGAGAGTTAGAGTTATTCTTAGGGCTAGAGTTAGGGATTTGCTTGGGGTTAGTGCTAAATTAGGGCTTGATTAGCATTAAGTTTAGTGTTAAGGTTAGGCCCATGGTTAGGGCTAGAATTAGGGTTAGTGTTAGTGTTAGTTTTATGGCTAGTTTTAGGGGAATGGATGAGATTATGCTAGTTTCAGGGCTAGGGTGAGGGTTAAAATTAGGTATAGGAATAGGGTGAGTGTTCAGGTTAGGATTAAGGCTAGGTTTAGGGCTTGGATGAGGGCTAGGGATTGTGTTAGGGTTAGAGCTAGGATTAGAGCTGAGGCTAATGTAAGGCCTAGGGTTATGGTTAGGAATACTATTAACTTTAGGTTTAGGGCTAGGTCTAGTTGAAAGTTAGGTTTAGGGTAAAGGTAAGGTTTAGAGCTAGGTGTACTTTTATGGTCAGAGTTCGGTTTAGGGTTTGGTTTAGGATAAGGTTTAGGGTTATGGCTCAAATTAATATTAGGGTTAGGGTTAAAGTAATGGATAGTGTTAGGTTTAGGGTTCAGGTTAGGTTTAGAGTGATAGATAGAGTTAATGTTAGTGATAGTAATAGGATTAGGCCTAGGGTTAGCATTTTTGTTCTGTTTATGTTTAGGGTAAAAGATAGGGTTACTGCTAGTGTTAGGCTTGTGTTAATGTTAGGATTTTTTCTAGGTTTAGAGATAGGCCTAGGGTTAATATTAGTGTAAGGTTTAGCAGAAGTGTTAGGGTTTGAGCTAGGGTTAGGTCTAGGGTGAGGGTAAGAGATAGGGTTAGGATTAGGATTATGGCTTGGGTTAGCATTAGGTTTAGGGTTGTGTTTGAAGTAATGGATAGATTTTTTGCTAGGATTTGTGCTATGGTTACAGTTAGGATTAGGGCTACTTTTAGGGTTAGGTTCAGGTTTAGGTCTATTTTTATTTTTATGATAAGGATTAGTGTTTGAGTAGGGTTATGGCCAGGGCAAGTGTTGGGGTTAAGGTTAGTGCTAGGGATAGGATTGGGGTTATGCTTAGGTCAAGGTTTAGGGCTAGGATTAGGGCTAGGTTGTGTGTGAAGTTTTGGGGTAATGTTACTTTTATGGGTAATGTAAGACCTAGGATTATGGTTATGGTTAGATTTAGGGTTTGTCTAGTGTTAGGATTAGTTTTTCAGTTATGATAAGTTTTAGAGTTAGGGTTTGTGTTAGGTTAAGTGTGTAGGAGTAAGTCTAGGGTTACAGTTAAGGATAGTTTTAGGGTTATGTTCATGGTTAGGTCTAGTGTAAGGGTTAAATTTAGGGTAATGATCAAGTTTAGAGCTAGATGTGTTATTAAATTCAGGTTATGTCTTCTTGTTCAGTTTAGGTTAAGGTTTAGGTTTTAGTACTTTAATTAGCGTTAAGTTTAGAGTTATGGTTAGGGTAATGAATAATCTTAGGAATAGGGTACAGTTTAGTTTTAGGGTAATGGATAGGTTTTGAGATTGTGATAGTGTTAGGGTGAAGCCTAGGGTAAGAATTAGGGTTAGGATTATGTTTAGGAAAATGGATAGGTTTAGAGCTAGGGTTAGGACTAGGTTTATGGTTAGGATTAGGGCTAAAATTAAGGTATTGTATAGAATTAGAGCTATGGTTATTGCTATGGTACAGGGTAGGATTAGAGCTACGGTTAGGTTAGGGTTTGGGATAGGGCTAGGGTTATGTTTAGGGTAAAATTAAGGCTTTGAGCTAGGGTTAGGTCTAAAGGGAGGGTTAGGGTTAGGGTTAGGGCTAGGGTTATGTTTAGGGTTACACATAGACTAGGTTTAGGCCTAGGATTAGGGCTAGGTTTTGTGATAATTTAGGCCTAGGGTTAGGGCCATGGGTATTTAAGAATTATTGTTATGATTAGGGCTAGTTTTAGGGTTAGGGTTATGGCTAGGTGAAGTGTTAGGATTAGGTTTTGAGTTAGGGTGAGCTTTATAGCTAGGTTTATGTTAGTGTCAGGTCAGTGTTTATTTTAGAGTGAGTGTTTGGGTTAGTGTCAGAATTATGACTAGGTTTAGATCTAGAAGTAGGGTTAGTTTTTGGGATATGTTAATGGTCATTGTAAGGGATAGTTCAAGGTTTTTGTTCAGGTCTAGGTCTAGAGTTATGGCTAGATTTAGGATTAGGTTTAGGTCTAGGACTAGTGTTAGTTTTAGGTTTAGTTATAGAATTACCAGTAGGGCTAATGTTAGGGTTTGCGTTAAGTTTAGGGTCAGGTTTAGATATATGGTTAGTGTTAGGTTCAGTATAAGTTTCAGGGTAAGGATTAGGGTTTGGCTTATGGTTAGAGCTAAAATGAGGGCTAGGGTTAGAATGAATAATATGGTTAGGTTTTAGGTTAGGCTATGGATTAGGGTTAGGACTAGGGTTAGCATTAGATTTAGGATTTGGTTTAAGGTAACAAATAGGATAAGAGGGATGTTTAGGGAAGGATTAGCAACTGGCTTAGTGCAAGGGTTAGTGTTAGGATTAACTAGGGTTAGCGATTGGATTAGGGCCAGGTTTTGTGTTGGGTTAGGGCTAGGGTTAGGGCTACAGCTAATGTACAAACTAGGGCTATGATTAGGGTCAGTTTTTGAGTTAGTGTTATGGCTAGGTCAAGTGTTAGGTTTAGGATTAGTGTTAGCATGATGTTTATACCTAGAGTTAGTTTTTGGGTCAGGGTCAGTGTTCAGGTTAGAGTTAGCTTTAGGGTTAAAGCCAGAATTATCACTAGGGTTAGGTCTACGTGTAGGGTTAGTGTTTGGGTTAGGTTAAGGTTTATTATTAGAGCTAGGGCTAGGTTTTTGTTTATGTCTAGGGCTAGAGATATAGCTAAATTTAGGATTAGATTTAGGTCTTGGGCTAGTGATAGGGTTAGGTTTAGGAATAGGTTTATTCCCTGTGCTAGTGTTTGGGTTCAGTATAGGGTTAGGGTCAGGTTTAGACCTACAGTTAACATTAGGGTCAGAATAAGTGTCAGGTTTGAGTCATGGTTACAGCTAGAATTAGGACTTTGGTTAGAACTAGTAATAGGATTAGGGTTAGGTTTGGCTTAGGGTAAGGGATAGGGTTAGAACTAGGTTTGGGGCTACTTTTAGGGTAGGGTTAGGGCTAGTGTTAGGATTAGGTTTAGTGTTAAAGCTAGTGTTAGTTTTCATATTAGGGGCAAATTTTGGTTAGAGTTAGGGCTAGGTTTAGAGTTACAGCCAATATTTGCAGTAGAGTTATGATTTGGGCTAATTATAAGATTGCGGTTAGGAGTAGGTCTAGTGTTGGATTTAGGTTTAAAATTAGGATTATGTTTAGAGCTAGGGTTAGTATTAGGGTCAAAATTAAGGTCAGGGTTAGTTTTAGGTTCAGGGTTTGGCCTCAAATTAGGGCTAGGGTTAGGGCTAGGTGTAGGGTTATGTTTTGGTTTAGGTTAAGTTTTAAATTAGGGCTATGGTTTGGTTTTGTTTTAGCTCTAGGGCTATGGTTAAGGCTAGTTTTAAGATTAGCGTTAGTTTAGGACTAGTATTAGGGTTAGGTGTAGTCTTAGGTTTAGAGTTAGATTTAGAGTTAGATTTAGATCTAGGGTTAGGTCTAGGTCTAAGGATATGGCTAGTGTTAGTTCTAGGTTTATAGCTAGGATTATGGTTATGATAAAATTAAGGTCAGAACTAGGGATAGGGCTTGGGCGAGAGTGAGAGATAGTCTTAGGGATAAGTTTAGGGTTTGTTAGGTATAGGGCTTAATTAAGGCTAGAAATAGGGCTAGGTTTATGTTTATGTTTAGGCCTAAGGTTAGTTTTGGGCTTAGGTTTAGGTTTAGTGTAAATAATGGGTTTAAAGCTAGGTTTATGGCAAGGACGAAGGTTAGAATTAGGGTTAGAGGAAGGGTTTCCTTAGAGTTATGATTAAGGCTACGTTAAGGGGTAGGATGAGGGCTAGGGTTTGTTATTTGGTTAGGGCTAAGATTAGTGTTAGGGCAAATGTCAGTTCTAGGGTTACGGTTAGGGTTAGGATTAGGTTTATGGTTATGTTTCATGTAAGGGATAGATTTAGGATAAGTGTCACATTTAAATCTAGGGGAATTATTAGGGTCAGGCTCAGGGTCATGTTTAGGATTTTGTTTAGGTTAGGGTTTAGGGTTAGGGCCCAAATTAGCATTAGGGTTTGGGTTAGGGTAATGAGAGGGTTAGGTATAGGGTTCAGGTTAGGTTAAGCATAAGATATAAGGTTATCGTTAGGCATAGGTTTAGATTTAGGCCTAGGGTTAGCATTAGAATTAGGGCTATGTTTAGGGCAATTGATAGGGATACAGCTAAGTTTTGGGCTAGGGTTATGGATTGGATTAAGGCTAGGTTTAGGGTTAGGTTTAAGGTTAGGGGTATGGTCTGTGTTTAGGTTAGTGCTAGGATTACAGCTAGGGCAAATTTCAGGTCTATGGTTACATTAGGAATAGTATTAGGGTTAGGTTTATGGCTAGGTCTAGTATAAGGGTTAGGTTTAGGGGTAGGTTCAGGGTTAGAGCTAGGTATATTATTACGGGAAGTGTCAGATTTGGGGTTTGGCTTAGGTAAAGTTTAGGATTAGGGCTAAAATTAGCATTAGGTTTAGGGTTGGGGTAATGATATTGTTAGGTTTAGGGTTCAGGTTAGGTTTATGTCAATGAATAAGATTAGGGTGAGCGATAAGGTTAGGGTTAGGCCTAGGGTTACGTGTAGGGTTAGGGTTAGGGTTAGGGTGATGTTTAGAGCAAGGGTTATATTTAGGGTCAGTGTCAGGGTCAGGTTTAGTTTTAGTGTTATGTTTAGGACTCGAATTGGGGCTAAAGAAAGTGCTAGGTGTAGGGTTAGGTTTTGGTTTAGGTTAAGGGTTATGGTTAGTCTATGGCTCAGTTTCGTTTTAGGGCTAGGCCTAGGGTTAAGGCTAGATTTTTGGATTAGCGTCAGGATTAGGGATAGTGTTAGAGTGAAGTTTAGGCTTAGGGTTAGGTTTAGATTTAATGTTAGGGTTGATCTAGTGTTAGGGCTTCTGCTAGGGTTAGGGCTAGGGTTACGGTTATGGTAAGCCATATTTTTAGAACTAGGGATACGTCTAGGGTGAGAATTAGAGTTATTCTTCAGAGTAGTTTTAGTGTAAGCATTAGGGTTAGGGCTAAATTAGAGCTAGGATTAGGACTGGGGTCAGTGTTAGGTTTAAGCCTAGGGGTTGGGCTAGGGTTAGGGTTAGCACTGGGGTTAGGGTTAAGTTTTGAGGAATGGGTGGCATTATAGCTAGGTCAATTGCTAGGGTAAGAGTTAGAATTAGGATTAGGCCTAGGTTTATGGTTCAGTTTAGGATTAAGGCTAGGATTAGGGCTAGGATGAGGAGTAGGTTTGCTGATAGGGTTAGGGCTAGGACTTGGGCTAGGGATAATATCAGGTCTAGGGTAAAGGGTAAGGATAGTTTTAGGGTTAGGTTATGGCAGGTCTAGTGTAAGGGTTTGGTTTATGTTAAAGGTCAGAATTAGAGCTAGAATTATCATTTGTGTCACTGTCAGGGTCAGGGTTAGTGTTTGGTTTATGTTAAGGTTAAGGGTTTAGGGCTCATATTAGCCTTAGGGTTAGGCTTAGAGTCAAGGTAATGGAACGGTTTACTCCAGATTTTAGTTAAGATTTAAGGTAACAGATGTGTTATGTTTCAGCGATCAGTTTAGGGTTAGCATTAGGGTTGGGGTAATGCTTAGTGCAGTGGAGAGTTTTAGAGCTAGGGTTAGGGATAGGTTATGGTTTGAATTAAGTCTAGGATTAGGGTTAGGTTTATGGATAGGGCTAGGGTTTGGTTTAGGGTAAGTATTAGGGTTAGGGTAAGTGTTAGTTTAGGGTTAAGGTTATGGTTTGGTTAGCATAATGGTTAGTGTTTGAGCTAGGGTTAGGGCTAGTGAAAGGCTTAGGTTTATGTTTACTTCTGAACTCAAGATTATGGTTAGAGTTAGGTTTAGTGTAAAGTTAGGCTTATAATTAGGGTTAGGGTTAGGGTTAGATTAATGGATATGGTTAGAGCTAAAATTTGGGCTAGGGTTAAGGTTAGAATTAGGGCTAGGTTTAGGATTAGGATTTAGGATATGGCTAGGGTTATGTTTAGTGTAAGGAAAATGCTTTGATCTAGGGTTAGGTATAAGGAGAGGTTTAGGGTTAGAGTTAGGATTAGGGTTAGGGCAAGCCTTAGGTTTATGCTTAGAGCTAAGTTTAGGCCTAGGAATAGCTCTAGGATTTGTGTGAGGTTTAGGGCTAGGGTTAGGACTATGTGTAATGTAAAAGTTAGGGTTATGTTTAGGGCTAGATTTAGGTTTAGGGTTATAGCTAGGTCTAGTGTTAGGTCAAGGTTTGGGGTTAGTGTCTGGTATTAAGCTAGTTTAAGTGTTAGGATCAGGGTCAGTTTTGGGGATAGGGTTAGATTTAGGGTTAGAGCAAGAATTAGGACTAGGTATAGGTCTAGGGATAGGGTAAGTGTTTGTTTTAGGTTAAGGTTTATTGTTAGGGCTAATGCTAGGATTTTGTTTAGGTCTAGGGCTAGAGTTATAGCTATATTTAGGATTAGCTTTGAGTCTAGTTCTACTGTTAGGCTTAGGTATAAGTATAGGGTTACCGTTAGGTCTAGTGTTAGGTTTTGGTTTAGGTTTAGGGTCAGGTTTATACCTAGGGTTACTTTTAGGGTCAGATGAGTGTCAGGGTTAGAAATTAGAGGTATAATGAGGGCTAGGGTTAAGACTAGTAATATGGTTAGAGTTGAAGTTAGGCTAAGTATTAGGGTTAAGATTAGGGTTAGCATTTGGGTTAGGGTTTTTCTTAGGGTAAGGGATAGAGTTAGAGCTAGGGTTAGCGCTAGGGTTAGGGTTAGGATTAGGGCTAGTGTTAGCGTTAAGATTGGGGTAAAATCTAGGTTTAGGGCTTGGATCCAGATTAGAATTAGTGTTAGCGTTAATGCTAGGGTTAGGAAAATAATGTATAAACTAGTGTTACAATTAAGGCTGGTTTTAAGGTTATGGTTAAGTCTAGGTCTAGTGTTAAGGTAAATTTAAGTTAGGGTGATGATTAGAGCTAGGATTAGTGTTAGCTTCAGTATCAGGGTCACATTAATTTATGGAGTTAGGGTTAGAGATAGGTGTAAGTTTTGGGTTTGGTTTAGGTTAAGGGTTTGTGTTAGGGATATGGCTTGGTTTTGTTTTATGGCTAGGGCAAGGTCTAGGGCAAGTCTTAGGATTAGCATTATGATTAGGTGTAGTGTTAGGGTTTGGTTTGGCTTATGATTGAGAGTTAGATTTAGATTTAGACTTAGGTTTAGACGTAGAGTTGGGATAGGGCTAAGTATAGAACTAGGGCTAGGGCTAGGGCAAGAGTTATAGTTAGTCTAAGGGGTAGGGTTGGGGTTAGGATAGGATTAAATTAGGGCTAGGATTAGCACTAGACTTAGTGTTAGTATTAGGCCTAGGGTAGGGCAGGGGTTAGGTTTAGGTTTAGGGATATGGTTAGGTTTATGGTAAGGGGTGGTTTTATAGGTAGATTTAGGGCTAGGGTGAGGGTTAGAATTAGGGTTAGGGCTCAGGTTATGACTCGGGTTAGGATTAAGGCTAGGAGTATGTCTAGGATTATATTTAGGGTTAATTTAAGTTCTTGGGTTTTGGTTAAATGTAGTTTAAGTTTAGTTTTATGTAAGCATTAGGTTTAGGGTTAGGGTCAGGTTTAGAGCTAAGGGTATTATTGGATTCATGGTCACGATTAGTTTTTTGTATAGGTTAAAGTTTAAATTTAGGACTTGAATTAGCATAAAGTTTAGGAACAGCGTAATGATTGGGTTTGGTTTAGGTTTCAGGTTAGATTTAGGGTAATGGATAGGGTAAAGATTTGGTATAGGGTTAGGTTTAGCCCTAGGGTTAGCATTAAGGTAAGGGTTATGGTTAGGGTAATGGATAGGGTTAGAGCTAGTGTTACACTAGGTTTATGGTTACAATTAGTGATAGGGTTAGAGGTAGGTTTAGTGCTAAAGCTAGGGTTAGGGCTCTGAATGGGGCTAGGATTTGGGTTAAGTTAGGGCTAGGGTAATGCAAGGCTAATGCAATTACTAGAGTTATGATTAGGGCTAATTTTAGTGTTAGGAGTTAGGGCTAGGTCTAGTGTTAAGTTTAGGTTTAGGGTTAGGGTGATGTTTAGACCTAGGGTTAGTGTTAAGGTCAGAGTCAAATTGAGGATTAGTTTTAGGGTTCAGCTTAAGACTCGAATTATTGCTAGGGTTAGGGCTAGGTGTAGAATTGGGGCTTGGTTTATGTTAAGGATTAGGGTTAGGTCTATGGCTTGGTTTTATTTTAGAGCTAGGGCTAGGGTTAAGTCTAGTTTTAGGATTAGCATTAGGTTTAGGGGTAGGGATAGGTTTAGGCTTAGGCTTATTGTTAGGGTTAGATTTAGAGTTAGGGTTAGATCTAGGGTTATGGCCAGGGATATGAATAGGGCTAGGGTTAGTCCTAAGGCTCAGGCTAGGATTAGGCTTCCAGTATATTATAGGTTTAGAACTAGAGTTAGGGCTAGGGTGAGAGTTAGAGTTAGTCTTTGGGCTAGGATTAGGGTTAGGGATAGCGTTAGGCATAGGATTATATTAGGACTAGGTTTGGAGCTATGGTTACAGTTAGGGTTAGGCCTAGGTTTAGGGTTAGGGCTAGGATAAGAACTAGGGTTTGTGCAGGGGTTAGGGCTAGGATTATGGCTCAGGCTAAAATCAGGTCTAGGGTAATGGTTAGGGATAGTTTTAAGGTTAGGTTTATGGCTAAGTCTAGTGTAAGGGCTAGGTATAGGGTAATTGTCAGGTTTAGAGCTAGGGGAATTAGTAATGTCAGGGTCAGTGTTGGGCATTTGTTTAGGTTTGAGTTTAGGGTTAGGGCTCAAATTAGCATTAGATTTAGCATTAGGGTAATGATAAGGTTAGGTTTAGTGTTCAGATTAGGCTTAGGATAATTGACAGTTTGGGGGATAGTGATAGAGTTAGGGTTAGGCCTAGAGTTAAATTAGCATAAGGGTAATGCTTAGGGTAATGAATACAGTTAGAGTTAAGTTTATAGGTAGGGTTATGGTTAGAATTATGTATTGAGTTAGGGTTAGGGTGAGGATTAAAACTATGGTTAGGATTAGAGTTACATTTAGAGTAAGAATTAGGTTCTGATCTAATGTTAGGGCTAGGCTGGGAGTTAGCTCCAGGGTTAGGTATAGGGATAGGATTACCATAGGTTTTGGGTTAGAGTTAGGGTTAGAATTATACCTAGTATTAGTAGTAGGGTCAGTATGAGGGTCAGGGTTAGGGATAGAATTTGGGATAGGGTTAGAGCTAGAATAAGAGCTAGGGTTAGGGCTATTAATAGAGTTAGTATTTTGATTAACCTAAAAAATAAGAATAGGTCTTGGGTTACCCTTAGGTTTAGGGTTTTGCTTAGGGTAAGGGATTGGTTTAGAGCTAGGTTTAGGGCTCTGGTTAGGGTTAGAGTTAGGTTTAAATCTAGGTTTAGGGCTAGTATTTTTGTTAGGTTTAGGGATAAGATTAGCACCATGGCTAATGTAAAAACTAGAGTTAAAATTAGGTTAGTTTTAGTATTAGGGTTAGGTTTAAGTTTAGGGTAATATTTATAGCTAGGTTTTGTGTTAGGATAAGAGTCAGGTCAAGGTTCATTTTAAGGTTAGTTATAGTTCTCGAATTATTGTTTGATTTATTCTTAGCATTTGGTTTAAGGTGAGGGCAGTGTTTAGAGTTAGGTTGAGTGTTAGGATATGAGTCAGGGTCAGTGTTAGTTTTAAAGTTAGTGTTAGAACTCGAAATAGGGCTAGGGATAGTTCTAGATTTAGTGTTAAGTTTTGGTTTAATTTAATGTTTAGAGTTAGGGCTATTGCTTGGTTTGGTTTAGTATTAGGGTTAGGTTTAGGTGTAGTGTAAGTGTTAAGCTTAGGCTTAGGCTTAGGGTTAGATTTAGATTTAGGGTTAGATCTAGGGTTAAAGCTGAGACTGAGGATAGAGCAAGGGTTAGGGCTAGGGATAAGATCTTTTAAAGGATAGGATTAGAACTAGGGATAGTTATAGGGTGAGAGAAAGAGTGAGTCTTAGGGCTAGGGTTAGAGATAGGGCTAAATTAGTGCTGGGATTAGGGATAGATTTATTGTTTGGCTTAAGCCTAGAGTTAGGGTTAGGTTTAGGGTTTAGCCTAGGGTAAGTGATGGCATTATAGCTGGGTATAGAGGTAGGGTGAGGGTTACAATTTGTGTTAGGTGGTAGGTTTAGTGTTAGGGTTATGATTAAATCTAGGTTTATGACTAGAATTTGGGCTAGGGTTTGTTTTAGGTTTAGGACTAGGATTAGGGCTAGGACTAATTTCAGGTCCAGAATTATGGTAAAAATATAGTATTAGGGTTAGGATTATAGATACATCTAGGGTAAGGGTTAGGTGTAGGTTTATGTTCAAGTTTAGAGCTAAGGGTTTTATTAGGGTCAAGGTCAGTGTTAGGGTTGGGTAGGTTAAGGTTTAAAGATAGAACTTGAATTATTGTTAGTGTTAGGGTTAGGGTACTGATAGGTTTAGGTTTAGGTTCGAGTTAGGTTCAGGGTAATAGATTGGGTAAATATTAGGTATAGGTTTAGGTTCATTCCTATGGTTAGCATTTGTGTTATGGTTTGGGTAAAGCTAATGGATAGAGTTAGAGATTGGTTTAGGACTAGGTTTATGGTTATGAATAGGTCCAGTGTAAAAGCTAGGATTAGAGCTAGGTTTGGGGTTAAATTAGAGATGGGCTAGGGTGAGGGCTAATATAAGTACTAGGGAAATTATTAGGGTTAATTTTAGGGTTTTAGGGCTAGAGTTAAGGTTAGGGTTAGGTTTAGGGTTAGGGTGATGTTCAGAGCTAGTAGTGTTAGGGTAAGTGTCAGGTTCAGGGTTAGTTCGGCTTACAACTCATATTAGGGCTAGGGTTAGGCCTTGGTTTAAGGTTAGTGTTTGGTTTAGGTTAAAGGTTAGGGTTATAGGTATAGCTAGGTTTTGTTTTAGGGCTACGGCTATGATTAGGGTTAGTTTTAGGATTAGTGTTATGGTTTGGGATAGTGTTAGGGTTTGGCTTAGTTTCAGCTTATGGCTCAATTTACAGTTAGGTTTTGTCTAAGGTTAGTCCTAGGGCAAAATTTAGGGCAAGGGTTAGGGCTAAGGTTAGGGCTAGGGTTAGGGTAATGGTAATGGATAGGGTTAGAATAAGTGAAAGGTCTAATGTGAGAGTTAGAGTTAGTCTTAGGACTATTGTTAGGTATAAGACTAAATTAGGGCTAAAAATAGGGCTAGTGTTAGTTTCAGGGTTAGGCCTAGAGTTTGGGATAGGATTGTAAGTAAGGCTATGTTTAGCGCAAGAATAAAGGCTAGGATTTGTGTTAGGGTTAGGGATAGAATTATGGCTAGGACTATAGTCAGGTCTAGGGTTACATTTAGGGATTGTTTTACTGAAACCTTTATGGCTAAGTCTATTGTAAGGGTTAGGTATAGGGTAAGAGTCAGGTTTAGACCTAAGGGAATTATTAGGGTCAGGGTCAGTGTTAGGGCTTGGTTTAGGTTTTTGTTTAGGGTTACAGCTTGAATAAGTGTTAGGGTTAGTGTTAGGGTAAAGATAGGGTTAGGTTTAGGGTTAAGGTTAGGTTTAGGGTAATTGATAGATTTGGGGATAGTGATAGGGTTAGGATACAAGAAGTCTTAGGGTTAGCATTTGGATAAGCGTTATGTTTAGGATAATGGATACAGTTAGAGTTAAGGTTATGACTACAGTTATAGTTAGGATTAAGTCTTCGATTACTGTTAGGGTAAAGGTTAGGATTAAGGCTAGGTTAACAGTTCAGTTTGCATTAGGACTAGGGCTAGGATTAAGCTAGGGCTAATGTCAGGTCTAGCATTACAGTTAAGGGTAGTTGTAGGGTTTGATAATGAATCTGTCTACTGTAAGGGTTAGATTTAGGGTAAAGGTCAGGTTTAGAGCTAGGTGTATTATTACAGTCAGGATCAGGATTAGGGATTGGTTTTTGGTTAAAGTTTAGGGAAAAGGCTCAAATTAGCATTAGGTTTAGAGTAATGAATATGGTTAGCTTTAGGGTTCAGGTTAGGTTTAGGGTTTGGAATAGCCTTAGGGATAGCTATACAGTTAGGTTTAGTCCTATTGTTAGCATTTGGTTTAGGCTTAAGTTTAGGGTAAAAAATAGGATTACAGCTAGTGTTAGAGCTATATTTGTGGTTAGGATTAGGGCTAGGGTTAGGATTAGGGTTAGGATTATGGTTAGGCCTAGGTTTAGGGTTAGGTTTATGGTAAGTGTTATGCTTGGAGCTAGATTTAGGTCTAGGGTGAGGGTTAGGGTTGGATCAGGTCTAGGGTAAATGATAGGGTTACGCCTACGTTTAGCATTAGGGTTAGGGTTAGAGTTATGGTAATGAATAGAGTTAGAGCTAGGGTTTGGGCAATGGTTACAGTTAAAATTAGGGTTAAAGTTAGGGTTAGGAATTGGGCTATTTTAATGTTTAGGGTTAGGATTAGGGCTCAGTTTAGAGGTAGTGTTAGGGTTAGAGTTATTTTATTCAAATTTCTTTGATACAATCTAGGATTCATCCTTAACTGACCTTACTCTTGTTCACAGGATTAGGCTTTTGGTTCAAAGTTTTGTTATCTGGAACACTTAATATTTTCATTTTACTTCATTTTGACCTATATGAGTAAATGTAAATGGACCTGGAAATCAAACAGGGTTTATGCTAGCTGCTTGAAACTGCACACACCCCCTCAATTCTTTGTGGGGACACTCTGGCATGTTGTTTATGAGTATTGGCCTTAGCTGAAGCATGAAAAAACAACTTTATCTTCAGAGCCCTTTAGGAGAAAGTAGGGAATATGCATGCACTGAAATTCCTCCCATAATTTTTTTGTCAGATTTGTTTGATACTGAGTATGATTCGTTATTTAGCTTGCCCCACCAAGCTCTCCAAGTGTGGGACTTATAGGATCAATGGTTCTCTAATCAGGTCAGAGTTAGTTTTAGGTTTGGGGTTAGGGCTAGTGTTGGATGTAGTGTTAGGGTGACAGTAAATTTTATACAAACTTCTTAGATACTTGGAAGGAGTCTTCTTTTATCTAGCCTTAATATGCTCCTTAGGTTTGCACCTTCTCATTTCAATGGTTCGCTAACAGGGCCACTCTGTATTTTAATGTTCCATTTCATATTGACTTATATAGGCAAATGAAAATGGAGGTTGAAATCAAACCAAGTTGGTGCTAGCTGCTTGAAAATTCAAACACTGAATCAGTTCCATGTGGGAACTCTCTGCTTTGATCCTTGTGAAAGTAGCCCTAAGGTGAAGATGGCAAAAAAAAACTTTATCCAAGAGCCCTTTGGCAGAAAACAGAGTAATATACATGAACTGAAATAACACCTAAATTATTTGGTCATATTTCTTTGATACTGCAAAGGATTCATCTGATAGCTTAGTCCCCTAGGCTCCTCACATTTGGGACTTCTAGGATCAACAGTTTCACAAACAGGTTAGGTTTTGTGTTAAGGATATTGTTAGGGATAGTGTTAGAGCTAGTATTAGGATTAGAGTTAGTTTTGTTGAAATTTCTTTGATACTGGGCAAGATTAATTTTGTCCTATACTTACTATACTCCACATGTTTGGGCCATGTAGGTTCAAATGTTCTTTGTAAGGAACAGTTTGTATTTTAACGTTTCAGCTCATTTTGTCCTATACAAGTAAATGGAAATTGAGCTGGAAATCAAACAGCATTGGTGCTAGCTGCTTGAAACTTCACACTCCATCAATTCTCTGTGATCAATTTCTGGTTTGTTCTTGTGACAGTAGGCCTAAGCTGAAGCATGTATAAACAACTTTATCCAAGAGTCCTTTAAGGGATTGCAGAGAAATATGCATATACTGATATACTCCATCATTTTTTGGACAGATTTCTTTGATACTGTGCAGCATTCATCCCTTAGCTTTCCCCACTAGGCTGCCCAGGTTTGGAAATTCTATGGTCAAAGGTTTCATAAAAACGTTAGGGTTAGGGGAAGAGCTAGAGTTAGTGCTAGTGTTAGGGTTAGAGTTAGTTTTATTCAAAATTCTTTGATACTGGAAGGACTTATCTTTTCACTTACTCTGTTCCCCAGGATTAGGCCTTCTCCATTCACTGGTTTGCTGTCAGCAACATTTTGTATTTTAAGATTTCACTTAATTTTGACCTATATGAGAAAATTAATGGAGTTGAAAATAAAACAGTATTTGTGCTAGCTGCTTGAAGCTTTACACACACCATCATTTCTCTGTAGTGACTCTGGTATGTTCCTTGTAAAAGTAGGCCTATGCTTAAGCATGCAAAAACAACTTAATTTGAGAACCCTTTAGGAGAATACAGGAAAATATGCATGTACTGAAATACGTCCCACATTTATTTGGTCAGATTTGTTTGATGTTGCGTAGGATTCATCACTTAGCTTGCCCCTCAAGGCTCCTGAAGGGCGGGAATTCTAGGATCAATGGTTCTCTAATCAGGTTAGGGTTAATGTTAGGTTTAGGATTACGGCTAGATCTAGGGTTAGAGGTAATTGTAGGGTTAGAGTTAGTTTTGTTCAAATTTCTTTGATACTGGGCAGGAGTCATCTTTTATTGAGCCTTAGTATGCTCCCAAGGTATGTTCTTCTCAATTCAATGATTCACTATCATGAACACATTGCATTTTAAGATTTCACTTCATTTTGTCACTTATGGGTAAATAAAAATGGAGGTGGAAATCAAACAAGTAGTCCTTCCCCTAAACCTAAACCTAAACCTAACCATAAAATAGCCCTAATCCTAGGCCTAAGCCTAACACTAAGCCTAGACCTATTCCTAGCCCTAATTTAGCCTTAACCCTAACCCAGACTCTAGACCTAAGACTAAATATAACTCTTGTCATAGCCCCATTCCTAATTTTAACCCTATCCTTTACCATAACCCAAACACTAGCACTAATCTTAGCTCTCACAGTAGCCATAGCCCTAACTCTAGAATTAACCATAACTCTAAATCTACTCCTAAGCCTAAACTCACCCTATCAGTAGCAATAATACTAACACTAATCATAAAACTACCCTTAACTTTAGTTTTAGTCCTAAAACAAAACCGAGCCATAGGACTAACCCTAACTCTTAACCTAAACCAAATCATAACCCTACATCTAGCCCTATGCCTACCCCTAATTTGAGTCCTATCCCTAATCATAAAACAAAACTTGACCCTGACTCAAACCCTAACACTAAACCTAGTAAAAAACATCACCCTAAATCTCAACCAAACCCTAAAACTAGACTCAGTTCCAAATGTAACCCAAAAACTAGCCCTTAATTCTTACATTAGTGTATCCCTAAGAAGAGCCATAATGTAACCCAAAACATAGCCATAATCCAAGACCCAACACTAGCTTTAACCCTAACTCAAAGCCTAAACCTAGCCCTAAACCTAACATAAATCAAACCCTAACTTTAATCCTTACACTAAACCTAAACCTAAACATGCTCATAATCCTGACTCTAACCATAAACCTAGCCCTAACCCTAGCTCTAACCCTATACATTACCCAAACCCTAATCCAAACCCTAATTCTAATCCTCAGCCTGACCCTAGCACTATCATTAAACTTAACCTATCCATTACCCTAAACATAAATTGAACCCTAAACATAAAAATATCATTACCCTAACTGTAACTTAACCTTAATGTTAACCTAAGCCCTAAAACTAACACTAAACCTAACCATAACCATAACCCTAATCCTGACAATAACCATAATCCTAACAATAACCCTAACAGTAACACCTTACCTAACCCGAATTCTAAAACTACCAGTAACCCTAAACCTAAACCTAACGCTAACACTAACACTAAACCTATCCCTAACCCTAAATGTAACCCTATCTTTAAACATAACAGTAACCCTAACCCTAACACTAACCATAACCATAACCATAATCGTAACCCTAACACTAATCCTAACAGAAACTTTAACCCTAACCCTAACCCTAACACTAACACTAAGGCTAAAACTAACACTAACCCTAAACCTCACTCTAATGCTAACCATAACACTAATACTAACTCGAATCCAACCCTAATGCTAACCATAACACTAACACTATCTCAAACCCAACCCTAACACTAACCCTAAACCTAATCCAAAATCTAACACAAATCCTAAGTGTAACCCAAAACATAACACTAAACCTAACCCTAACCCTAACCAGAAAGTTAATTCTAATTGTTATCCCAACCTAACACTAACCACAACCCTGACACATACCCTAATACTAAAACTAACACTAAGCCTAACCCTAACCCTAAACCTAATATAAACACTAACCCAAACCCTAACACAAACACTAACCTTAAACCTAACCCTAACAGTATCCCTAAACTTACAGTATCCCTAAAACTAACCATATTTTTAACCAAACACCTAAACCTAACCTAACCCTAACCCTAACACAAAACCTAACCCTAACCTAAACATAACCCTAACACAAATCCTAAATCTCCGTCGAACACTAACCCTAAGCCTAACTCTAACCCTAACCTAACTCTAACACAAACACAAACCCTAACCCAAACAATAACCCTAACCCTGAGATAACCCTAATGCTAACACTTACCTAATACTAACCCTAATCCTAAACCTAACACTAACCATAAACATAACCCTAACACGAACCATAAACCTAAACATACCACTAAGCCTAACCCTCAAAAAAAGACTATCCCTAAACCTAACATTAACCCTAAAAATAACCCTATTCCTAATACTAACAGAAATCCTAAACCTAACTCTAACTTAAACCCTAACACTACCCCTAACCCTAATTTAATCCTAAACCTAACACTACCGCTAATCTTACTCCTAACAATAACTCTAAACCTAACCCTCAACCTAACACTCACCCTAGCCCTAACCCTAAACCTAACACTAATCCTAACCCTAACACTCTAAGCATAAACCTAAGTATATCTCAACCCAAACACTAAGGCTAATCCTAAACCTAACCCTAAGACTAACACAAACCCTAACCATAACCAAACACTAAAACTAAACCTAACACTAACAATAAGCCTAAACCTAATATGAACCATAACCCTAACACTAACTTAACCCTAACCCTAAAACTAACACTAATCTTAACCATAACCAAAACCCTAAACTACACTAATCTAACCCTAACCCTAACCCTAATTCCTAACTGTAACCGTAACCCTAAACATAACTCTAACGATAACCCTAAAACAAAACCTAACCATAAACATACAACTAACCATAACCCTAACACTAATTTTGAACTAACACTAATTTTAACCATAACGTAAAACTAACAATAACCCTAAAATAACTCTAAAACTAACACTAAACCTAAGCCTAATCCTAACTGTAACTCTAACCCTAACCTTAAATTTAACACAAAACCTATCCATAATACTAACCTTAACACGAACCAAAACCCTAACCCTCACACTAACCCTAATCCTAATCGTAACTCTAAATCTAACCCTAACACTAAAAATAAGCCTAACCCTAATGTGAAACAAAACCCTAACCCTAAAACTAAACCTAACCCTAACCCCAACCTTAACCATAACCATAACCCTAACCCTAAACCTAACCCTAACCCAAACCGTAACCTAACCCTAATTCTCACTGAAACACTAAACATAACCCTAACCCTAGGCCTAACACTAAACCTAACCCTAACCTTAAAGAGAACCCTAACACTAAGCCTAAAACTAACCCTAACCCTAACTGTAATCATATTACTAACCCTAAAAATAACCGTAGCCCTAAACTTAAGCATAACGGTAACCCTCATTTAAACTGTAACAAACACCATAACCATAACCCTAACCTAAACCTAATCCTAACAGTAGCCCTAACCATAAACCTATTACTATTTCTAACAAGAACAGTGACACAAAACCTAACACTAACACTAAACATATCCCCAACCCTAACCCTATCAAAAAGCCTAACCCTACCTTAACCCGAAACCTAACAATAACTTTAACACTAACCCTCACGCTAATCCTAACTCTAACTAACACTAATCTTAACTGTAACCCTAAACCTAAATCTAACCCAAACCCTAACACAATCCCTAAACCTGACTATAACCCTAACACAAACCCTAACACTAACCCTAACACTAACCTTAAAAAGACACCTAATTCTAAATTTAATCCTAACCCTAACACTTACCCTAACACTAAACCTAATCCTAATCCTAAACCTAACCCTAAACCTAACACTAACCCTAACCCTAATCTTAACCCTAACCCTAAACCGAAACCTAACCCTATGCCTACCACTGACACTAACCCTAACTCTAACCACAACCCTAAAACTAACCATAACCTGAACCCTAACACTAACACTAACCCTAAGCCTAAACCTAAAACTTACTTTAACCCTTCCCCTAACACTAACCCTAAACCTGGCCCTAACAGTAACACTATTCTTAACCCTAACCCTAAACCTAACACTAACCCTGTCTCTAACCCTATCCCTAACACTAAAACTAACAATAAAATAAACCATAACTCTACACTAATCCTAATTCTAACCCTGACCCTAACAATAACATTAAACCTAACCTTAAACCTAATACTAACACTAACCCTAGCACAAACCCTAAAAATAACACTAACCCCAAACCTAACCCTAAACATTACCCTAACCCTAACAATAATGCTAACTCAAACCTTAACCCTAACACTTACACTAACACTAACCCTTACACTAACCCTAAACTTAACACTAACCGTAAACGTAAACCTAAACCTTATTCTAACCCTAACTGTAACCTTAAACCTAACCCTAAACCTAATATTAATACTAACCCTAACCCTAATCCTAACACAATCCCTAACCCTAACAAAAACCATAACCTGAACCCTAACACTAACCCTAACACTAATCTTAAACCTACACCTAACTGTAAAACTAGCCATAAACATAATGCAAACCCTAACCATAACACTAAACTTAAACCTAATAATAACCCTAATCCTAAGCTAAACCCTAATACTAAAACTAATCCTCACCCTAACCCTAACACTAAACATAAACCTAATGCTAACACTAAAACTAATAATAAGCCTAACACTAACCCAAATGCAAAATGTAACCCTAACCCTTACACTAGCCCTAACCTAAACCTAACACTAACCATAACACTAATCCTGTCCTTAACCCAAAACCTAACACTAAAACTAACCCTAAACTTAAACCTACACCTAACCCTAACCTTAACAATAACCAAAAACATAACCCTAATCATAACCATTACCTTAACACTAACCCTAACACTAACACTAATACAAACCCTAACCCTAACCCTAAACTAACCCAGACCCAAAACCTACCCTAAATATTACCATAACCCTAACCCTAAACCTAACCCAAATACTAACCCTTACTTTAACCCTAACACTAAACCTAACCCTAACCCTAACCCTAAATCTACTCTAACCCTAACGCTAACCCTAATCATAACTCTAACCCTAACAATAATTCTAACACTAAAACTAACCCCAAACCTCACCCTAAAATTAACCCAAACCTAAACTGAATCTAAACCTAACCATAAACCTAACTCTAACCATATCCCAAACATTAAATTTAAAACTAAGCCTAACCCTATTCCTAACATATCCCTAACCCTAGCCCTAATCCTAAACCTAAGACTAACCAAACACTAACCCTAACCATAAACCTAAAAATATCACTAACTCTAACCCTAAAACTAACCTTAACCCTTACCAAAAACCTAACACTAAACCTAACCAAAAACTTAACACTAACCCTTACCTTTACCCTAACCCTATTATGAAACCTAAACCTAAACCTAACCTTAAATTTAACACTAACCATAACTCTAACCATAACACCAACCCTAAAGCTAAGACTAACCCTGATTCTAACTGTAACCCTAAACCAACCCTAACCCTAAGTCTAATGCTCACTCTAACCGTATCCCTGAACCTAACACTAATCCTAATGCTAAACCTAAATGTAAGACTAACTTGAACCCTAATCCTAAACATAAACCTATTCCAAATGGCAACCCTAAACATAACCCTAACCCTAACCCTTACCTAAACATAAACCTAACCCTACACCTAACCATAAAAATAACCCTAATCCTTATCCTAACACAAACCCTAATTCTAACCCTCACACTAACCCTAACTCTAAAACTAGCACTACCCTAACCCAACCCTAACTCTGTCCCTATACCTAACTCTAACTCTAACTCAAACACTAACGCTAAACCTTACCCTAACCCTAACCTTAACAATAACGCTAAACGTAAATATAAACCTAAACCTAACATTCACCCTAACCCTAACCCTAACCATAACCATAACCATAACACTAACCCTAACACTAAACCAAATCCTAACCCTAACCTTTACCCTAACACTAGCCCTAAGCCTAACCATAACACTAATCTAACACTAATACTAACGCTAACCATTACTCTAACCCTCACCCTAAAGCTAAAGCTAACACTAACCATAATCCTAAACTTAACACGAACCCTAAACCTAACCCTAACCCGAACCTAACCTAACACTAACCTTCAACATAACACTAACCCTAACCCAAACACCAATATAAAACCTAAAAAAAAATCCTAACTTTAACATAAACCTTACCATACCCTAATCCAAACCCTAACCCTAAACCTAAAGCTAACCCTAAACCTCACCCTAACCCTAACCCTAAACATAACACTAACACTAAATGTAATCCTAACACTAACCATGAACCTAACAATAACCCTTAGCCAAACACTATTCCTAACCATAACCCTAAACCTAACATAACACTAACCCTAACCCAAATCCTAACCCTAATGCTAACCCTAACACTAACACTAACCCTACCACTAATTCTAAACGTAACCCTAAACCTAACCTTAAAACTTACCCTAAAGCTCACCATAACCCAAACCCTAACACTAACACAAATCTAACCCTAACCCTAATCCTAACACTAATCCTATCACTAACTCTAAACCTAACCCTAACACGAACCCTAAAGCTAACCCTAACCCTAACCCAAAACCTAACACTAACCCTAAACCTAACACTAATCCTAACCCTAACCCTAACCACAACCCTATCCCCAACCCTAAACCTAACCTTAACACTTACCATAACCCTAACCCTAACCAAACCCTAAGCCTAATACTAAAGTAACACTAAACCTAACCCAACCTTTATCCCTAACACTAACACAAACCCTAACCAAATCCCTAACACTAACCATACCCTAACCCTAACCCTAATATTAACACTAACTCTAACCATAAAACTAACCTAACCCTAACACTAATGCTAAATCTAAACTTAACCCAAACACTAATACTAACCCTAACCCTAACCCTAACACTAACACTAACACTAACTTTAAACCTAACAATAACTCTAAGCCTAACAATAAACCTAATCCTAAACCAAACCCTAAACCTAACCCTTAACCTAACTGAAACCCTGTCACTAACACTAACCCTAATGCTTACATAACCCTAACACTAAAACTAAACCTAACACTAACATTAACACTAACAGTAACCATAACCCTAACACTAACCTAACACTAACACTAAACCTAACCCTAACTCTAACCCTCACCATAAACTTAACAATAACTCTAATCCTAAACCAAACATGAACCGTAACCCTATGCCTAACCCAAACATAACTCTAACAGTAAACCTCATTGTAACACTAATCCTAACCCGAACCCTAACACAAACCTTAAACCATATACTAATATTAAACTAACCCTAACTGTATAACTAACCCCAACAATAAATCTAACCCTAAAGCTAAACCTAACCCTGACACTAACCCTAAGCCTCACCCTACCCCTAATTCGAAACCTAACACTAACAATAACCTTAACCTTAACACCAACCCTTAACCTAACTTTAACATTAAACCAAACACTAAACCTTTCCTTAACCCTAAGTCTAACCGTAACACTAACCCCAACCATTACCATAACCCTAAAACTAACACAACCCCTAACCCTAAACAAAACTCTAACATTAATTCTAAATCTAAATCCAAACTTAATCCAAACACTAATCCAAACTTTTACCCTAACTCTAACCATAACCCTAACCCTAATCATAACCCTAACCTTAACACTAACATGACCCCTCACCCTAACCTTAACACTAACTCTAACTGTAGCCCTAAACCTATCCCTAACACTAACCCTAAACCTAAACCTAAACCTAAAACTTACACAAACTGTAACCCTTACCTTAACACGAACTTTAACCCTAACCCTAACCCTAATTTAAACCAAACCCTAACCCTGATCCTAACCCTAATTCTAATCCTAACCCTAACCCTAACCCTAACACTCTCTAACCCTAACCCTAACTGCAAGCCTAAAAGAACCCTAAACCTCAACCTCACCAAACCCTAATACTAACCTTTATCATTACCCTAACTATAATTGTAACCATAACCCCTAAACAAAACCTAATGCTAAACCTTATACTAACCTAAAACCAAATCCTAACATTAACCCTAAACCTAATACTAACACTAACACTAACTCTAACTGTAACCCTAAACCTAAACCTAGATTATACCCTAACAGTAACCATAAACCTAACTCTAAAACGAACCCTAAACCTAATCCTAACACATACCCTATCATAGCCCTAACCCTAACCCTAAAAGAAACCCTAAACTTAACACTAAAACTAACATTAACACTAGTACTAATCCTACCTTTAACCCTAACCTTAATCCTAAACCTAAACCTAACCATAACAATATCTCTAAACCTAACCCTAAATACTAAAGCTATCCCTAAGCCTAACCCTAATACTAAAACTAACTCTAAAATGAGTATAACTCTAACCCTAACACTAACACTAACCCTAATTGTAACCTTAAACATAAACCTAATGCTAACACTTACCCAAACCTTAACCCTAACACCATAACTAAACCTAACCCTAACCCTAACCAAACCATAAACCTAAACCTAACCCTAACTTTAACCCTAATCCTAACCCTTACCCGAACCCTAACACTAACCTTAACTCTGTCCTAACCCTAACCTAAAAATAAATCTAACCCTAACACTAATCCTAACCATAACCATAACCCTAAACATAATCCTAACTTTAACCCTAACACAAATCCTAACCCAAACCCTAACACTAACCCTAACCCTAATGCTAACTCTAACCCTAACCCTAACACTAACACTAACTCTAAAATTAACAGTAACCATAACACTATACTTAACCCTAATCCTAACCCTAACCTAACACTAAACCTTACAGTACTCCTAACCCTAACCATAATCCTAACACTGACATAACCCTAATTCTAACCTTAACCGTTAGCTTTGCGCAGTGGCAGTATTGTAGCCAATGAGGTTTATCCGAGGCGTGATTATTGCTAATTGAAAACTTTTCCCAAACTAACCTTAACCGTAACTCTAACACAATCCCTTACAAAACATAACCCTAAAAATAACCTAACACTAACCCTAACTTTTAAATAACACTAACCCTAACAATAACACTAATACTAATACTTACACTAAAACTAACCCTAACCCTAACACTAACCCTAATCCTAACCTTAACACTAACTCTAAACCCAACACTAACCCTATCACTAACACTAACCCTAAGCCTAACCCTAAACCTAACACTAACCCTTTCCCTAACCCTTACTTTAACCATAACACTAACACTTACCCTAACCCTAATGCTAACACTATCCCTAATCTAACCATAATGCTAAAACTAACCCTAAACCTCACCCTATGCTTCACTCTAACCATCTTTCTAATCATAGCAGAAACTCTAATTTTAACACTAATCTAACACAAAACCTAAAAAAAACACTTAACCTAACACAAACCATAATTCTTACCTGAACTCTAAGCTTAGCACTAACCCTAACCAAAACCCTAAACCTAATTCTAAAACTAATTCTAACCCTAACTCGAACCCTAACCCTAACCCAAAAACTAACCTTAACAGTAAACCTAACCCTAACCCTAACACTAAACCTAGCCATCAGCCTAACCCTAACCATAATACTATCCCTAACCCTAATTGTATCCTAAACCTATCCCTAACACTAGCACTATTCCTAAAGGTAACCCTAACACTAACATTTAACCTAACCCTAAACCTAACCCTACCCTAAACCTTACCCTAACACAAACCATAAACCTAAACCTACCCTAATACTAATCATAACCCTAACCCTAACACTAACCCTAACCTACTAGTTACCCTAAAACTAACCCTAAAAATAAACTTAAGTCTCACTCTAACCTTAACATAACCATATGCCTCACTCTAACCCTCCTTCTAATAATAACCAAAACACAAATTTTAACTCTAACCCTAAGAGAAAACCAAAAGCTAACACTTTTCCTAACATAAAAACATAATTTTTACCCTAACACTAACCTTAACACTAAAACTAACCCAAACCCTAACCCTAACCCAAAAACTAAACAAAACCATAAACCTAACCCTAATCCTAACACTAAACCTACCCATAACCTTAACCCTATTGGTAACACTAACCCTAACACTAATTCTAAACCTAAAAATAAAAGTAAACATATCCCTAAACCTAACACTATCCCTAACACTAACCCTAACAATGAACCTAACCCTAAACCTAATTCTACCTCTAACCCTCACCATAACCCTTACCATAACATAAACCATAACCCAAACACTAATCCTAACCCTAACTTTAACACTAACCCTAACCTACAAGTAACCCTAAAACTAACCCTAAGCATAATCCTTAACTTAACCCTAAGCCTCAATCTACCCCTAATACCAACCCTAACCCTAAACTTTACCCTATCCCTAACCTTAACATAAACCCTAACCCTTAGGCTTACCCTAACACAAACCATATCACTCACACAAACACAATCCTAACAGTAAACCTAACCCTAACCCGAATTCTAAAACTAACCCTAACCTGAACCCAAACCCTAACACTAACCGTAACTCTAAAACTAACCCTAAATATAACCCTAAACCTAAGCCTACAATAAACCCTAAAACGAACCCTAACCCTAACTGTAACACTAACACTCACCCAAATCGTAGCCCTAACCCTAAACCTATCACTAAACCTAACACTCTCCCTAACCATAACCCTAAAACTAACACTAAATCTAACCCTAAACCTAACCCAACTCTAACATTAACCCTATCCCTAACACTAATACAAACCCTAACCCTAACCTAACACTAACCCTAACCTTAAACCTTACACTAAACGTAAACCTAATCATAACCCCTACCTTTACCCTAAAACTAACCCTAACGATACCCCTAACCCTAACACGAACACTAACCCTAAAACTAACCCCAGCCCTAACCCTAAAACTATCTCTAACCCTAACACTAACACTAAACCTAACCCTTACAATAACCCACAACCGAACTCTAACCCTAATACTAACCCTAACCCTAACCCTAACACTCTCACGAACTGTAATCCTAACACTAACACTAACCCTAAACCTCACCATAAACATAACCTTAACCCTAACACTTACTCTAACCCTATCTCTAACACTAAGCCTCAACCTAACTCTAACACTAATCCAAACACTAATCCGAAAACTAATCCTAATTCTAACTGTAACACTTAACGTAGTTCTAACCATAAACCTACAAATAACTTTAAAACTAACCCTAACCAAAACTCTAACACAAAGCCTAAACCTAACCCTAACCATAACCATAACACTAAACCACACCCTAACCTTAACCCTAACACATACCCTACTTTAATGCTAACACTAACACAAACCCTAACCAAACAGTAAACCTAACCCTAACTTAAATTTAACCCTAACAATACATTACCCTAACCATAACACTAACCGTAACACTTACCCTAACACTAAACCTGAACCTAACCCTAACAATAATTTTAACCCCAACCCTATCCCTATAAATAACTGTAATCTTAATCCTAACCCTAAACCAAACACTAATTCTAATACTAACCGTAACCCTAATCCTAACCCTAAATCTAACCCTATTCTTAACCATAACCCTAATGATAACCTTAAACCTAACCCTATCACAAACAATAACCTAAACCTAACAGTAACCCTAAATAACCATAAACCAAACCCTAACCCTAACTCTGAAATGAACACTAACTCTAACCTGAACCCTCAGCCTAAACCTAACCCTATTCCAAACACTAACCCTAACACTAACACTAACCCCATCCATAACCCTAATACTAAACCTAACCCTAACTGTAACCCTAAACTTAACTGTAAACCCAACCCTAACACAAATTCTAACAATAACACAAACCCTAACAGTAAACCTAACACTAAACATAAACCTAAGCATAACCCTAACCCAAACACTAAACCTAAACTTAAACCTAAGCCTAACCTAAACCCTATCACTGAACCTAACCCTAATCCTAACACTAACACTAAAATCCACCCTAAAGCTTACTGTAAACCTAACCCTAACTCGAAGACTAACCCTAACCCTAACTATAATCACAAACCTAACACTAATCATAACATTAAACCTAACCCTAACGATAACCCAAACACTAAAACTAACCCTAATGTGAACCCTAATGCTGACACTAAACCTAAAATTAACTTTATCCTAATGCTAACTAAAACACTAACCATAAACCTAACCCTAATGCTAACCATAACACTAAACCTAATCCTAACCCTAACCCTAACCCTAACTTTTAAACTACTCGTAACCCTAAACTTAACGCTAACTCTAACACTAACCCTACACTTAATCCTAATGGTAATCCTAATTGTAACCAAAACACTAACCCTAACCCTAACACTTACCCTAACACAAACCCTAACCCTTTCCTTAACATTAACCATAACCCTAACCCTAACACTAACACTAATTTTAACCCTAACACAAACAATAACCCTAACTCTAACACTAACCATTACTCTAACCCTAAACTTAACACTAATCCTACCCATAACACTAACACTAACACAAACCCTAACCAAAACCTAAACCTTACTTTGTCCCTAATCCTAACCCTAACCCTAACCCTAACCTTAACCTTTATCTTAACCCTAACACTCATCTAATCCCAACCCTAAAACTCATGCTAAACCTAACCCAAACCTAACACTAACCCTAAAACTAACTATTACCCTAACCCAAACACTAACACTAACCCTAACCTTAACTCTAACACTAATACTAACCCAATCCACAATCCTAACCCTAAACCTAATTCTAACAGTAACCCTAAACCTAACCCTAACCCTAAAGCTAACCCTAACACAAAGCCTAACATAAACACTAAGCTGAACACTAACCCTAACCCTAACCATTACCGTAACACTAAACCTAAATGTAATCCTAACACTAACACTAAACCTCACCATAACCTAGCCCTAAACTTAAAAATAAATCTAACCCTAACCCTAACACTAACCATTAACCTAATTGTAACCCTAAACCAAACACGAATCCTAACCCAAACCCAAACCTAACTGTAACACTAATCTTAAACTTAACCATAAACCTACACCTTACCCCAACACTAAACACAAACCTAACCTTAACATGAACCCTATTCCTAAACCTAACCATAACCCTAACACTAACCCACATCCTAACAATAAACCTAATACAAACCTTAACTTTAACTCTAAACTTAACACAAAACCTAACCCTAACTCTAACCCTAATCTGTGCTTAAACATAACCCTAAAAATAACCCAAACACTAACACTAAAACTAACTTTAATTCTAATCCTAACACAAATCCTAACTCCAACCATAACTGTATAACTAACACTAACCCTAACTCTAAGCCTGAACCTAACACAAACACTAATCCTTACTTTTACTTTAACTGTAAGACTAACATTACACATAACGATAACCCTAACCATAAAACTAACCCTAACACTAATTCTAATGCTAAATCTAACCCTAACTCTAAACCAAAACCTAACCCTAACAGAAACCCTAAACTTAAACCTAACACTGACCCTAACACTAACCCTTAACCTAACCCTAACCCTAATTCTAAAATTAACCCTCACCCTAACCTGAATCCTAATGCTAACCATAACCCTATCATAAAAACTAACCCTAAACCTAACACTAATCCTGAACCTAACCCTAAGGCTAACCCTAACAATAAATGTAACCCTAATCTTAACTGTAACCCTAACCATAACCCAAACCCTAATCCTAACACAAAACCTAACACTAACTGTAACCCTAAACCTAACCATAAACCTAACACTAATCCTAACCCTAACCTAAACCCTAACAATAAACCTAACCCTAACCCTAACACTATCCCTAACCGTGACCCTAAACCTAACCCTACACTCACCTAATACTAATCCTACACCTAACAATAACCCTAACACTAACCCTTAACCTAACTATAACCCAAAATCAAACACTAACGCTAACACTAACCCTTACCCTAACCCTAGCCCTACCTCTAACCCTATAATTTACCCTAAGCAAAATCGTCATTCTAACGCTCCTCTAGTCCTAACCATAATTTGTAGCCTTCCCCAAAACCTTATTCTATTACAAGTCCTAAATGTAGCCCTCATTCTAGCTCTAACTCTAATCCTAAACCTGACCCTTATGCTGACCCGAACACTAAACCTAGATATAAACCTGACCCTAACATTAAACCGAACTCTAATAGTACCTCTACAGGTAAACCTATACTTAAACCTAACAGTAACAGTAGCACTAGACAAACCTAATTTTAAATAGAGTAATAAATCTAGCCCTAGCCCTAAACAAAAACCTAGCACTAGCCCTAAAAATAACCCTTAACTTAACGTAAAGACTAAACCTCTCACCTCTCACTAGACCAAACACTAGTCTTAATTGTGGCTCTAAACCTAAAACTAACCCTAACTCAACAAAGACCCTTAATCTAATAGAAACCCTAGCTCTAGACCTTATCCTTAACCAAAACCTAACCCTAACACTAGATTTATCCATTACCCTTACCCTAAAACTAGCCATAACCATATCCTCACTCTTACATTACCCAAGCCCTAATGTTAGCCCTAAACATCACACAAACCTTAGCCATTATCCAAGCCCTAAACCTAGTCCTAATCATAACCCTAACCATAACCTTACGCCTAACACTAATGCTAACCATTGCCCTAGCCCTAACCCTAGCTCAAACTCTAATCCTAAGCCTAAAGATAACCCTAACCCTAAATCTAAAACTAGCCTTGATTCAAAACCTAACCCTTGCCCTAGCCCTAGCCCTACATCAAATGCATACATTTACCCTAACCCTAACCCTAAAATTAACCCTAGGCCTAACCCTAACACTAACCCTAATCCTAACCTCAACCCTAGCATTAACCTTAGCTCTAACCCTATCCATTACCCTAAAGAAATGCCTAACCCAAATGCGAACCCTAGGCCTAACCATAATCCTATCATTAACACTAACCCTACCCATTACTCTAAACCTAACAGGAACCATAAACCTAATTTTATCCATTACTCAAACCCTAAACCGCACCCACTGCTAATTCAAGCATAAACCCTAAATCTTAACTGAAACCAAACTCTACTCTGACCCTGACCCTAATAATACACCTGGCTCTAACATTGACACTTACCCTACACCTAAACCTTACAATAGACATATCCATAACCTAACACTAAAACTAATATTTAACTTAAACCTAGACTTGACATTAGCCCTATCCCTAATCCTAGCCATAGCCCTAACACACTCAGCGTAGCCCTAAACTTAGTCTTAATCCTTACCCAAACTCTTACCTTAGTCCTAACCCTAATTCTAGCCCTTATGCTACCCATAAAGCTAGCTATAACCCTATACCTTCCCCTAAACCTAATCCTAACCCTAACACTAGGCCTAACCCTAACACTAACCCTAGCACTAATCCTAGCCCAAATTTAGCCCTAACCCTAAACTTACCCCTAACCTTAGCCCAAAGACTAACTCAAACTCTGAACTTAGCCCTATTTCTAGTTCTAACCCTATCTGTTACCATAACCCTAACACTAGCCCTAAACGTAGCCCTAACCCTAGCCATAGCCCTAAACCTAGATCTAACCATAACAATAAATCTAAGCCTAAACTTCACCCTACCATTAGCCCTAACAGTATTGCTAATCATAAAACTAGCCCTAACCCTAGGCCTAGTTCTAAAACATAACTGAGCCATAGCCCTATCCCTAACCCTACATAACCTTAATGCTAGATCTGACATTAGCCCTATACATAGACCTAATCCTAGTTCTAAGCACATCCTTAATCCTTACCCTGATCTTAACACCAACCCTATCCCTAATTTTATCCCTTGTCCTAGGACTATACATAGATGTAACATCATACTTTACCATAACACTAACGCTAACCTTAACCCTAGCCCTACACCTAGGCCTAAACCTAAAACACTAACCCTAGCACTAATCGTAGCCTTAATTTAGGCCTAACACTAAACCTAACCCTATCCCTATCCCTAAGACTAACTCTAACTCTCACCCTACCCTATGCCTAGTTCTAAACTTATCTTTTACCATAACCCTAAACCTAACCCTATCCCTAGGCCAACCTTAGCCTTAATCTTTGCCTTACCCCTAAACCTGGATCAAACCCCAAACTTAAGTCTAAATCTCACCCTAACACTAGCCCTAACAGCAATGATAATTGGAAAACTAGCCCTAACGCCCTAACCCTAACATAGCCCTAAAAAAAAAAAAAAAAAAAAAAAAAAAAAAAAACTGAGCCATAAATCTAACCCTAACCCTTAAACAAAACCAAACACTAACCACTAACCCTAAACCTAGCCCTGAACCTTGCCATAATTTGAGTGCTAAACCTAACCCTAGAAGTAACCCTGACCCTCACTCGTATCCTAACACTAAACCTAGCTCTATACATTGCCCTAATGCTAACCCTAGATCTAGCCCTAATCAGAAACCAAGTTTTTTCATTAGCCATAGCCCTAAAGCTAACACAAATCCAAGCTCTAACTCTAGGTTTAATGCTAAGACTAAGCCTATCCCTAACCTTAACCATAGCCCTAAACAAATCCCTAACCCTAATCCTACCTCTAAACCAATCCCTTTCCCTAAGCCAATCCTCACCCTAATGTTACCTAGCCCTAACCCTAATCACTAGCCTACCCCAATCCCCAACTCTATTACTAGTTCTAACCCTAGATCTCATTCTAGCTGTAACTCTACCCAGAACCCTGACCCTTATTCTGACTCTAACACTAACCGTAGAACTAAACCTCACACTAACCCTAAACCGCACCCTACCTCTACCCCTACCAGTAAACCTGTACCTAAACCTAACCATAACACTAGAACAAGACCGAATTTAATCCTAAATATAGTCATAAATCTAGCCCTAGTCCTAAAGAAAAACTTTGCACTAGTCCTAAAAATAACCCTTAACCAAATCTAAAGATTAACCTTATCCCTAGACCCAACACTAGACCTAATTCTGGCCCTAACTCTAACCCTAACCCTAACCCTAAACTATAGCCCTAATACTATCCATAAACACCACCTAAACCTAACCTTAACCTAGCCCTTAACCTAGCCCTAATCATAACCCTAACTATAACCCTAGCCCTAACTCTAAACCTAACCATCACCTAGCCCTAACTCTAGCTCATACTCTAACACTTACCCTAAACCTAACCCTAGCCCTAATCCTAATGTTACCCCTAGCACTTACCTTAGCTCTAACCCTATCCATTACCCTAAAGAAAAGCCTAACCCAAATGCTTACCCTAGGCCTAACAATAACCCTATTTTTCACACTAATACTATACATTACTCTAAACTTAACCGGAAAAATAAACCTAATTATACCCATTACACTAACCATAATCAGAACCAACCGCTAATTCAAGCATTAACCAAAAATCTTAACCTAAACCAAACCTTACCCAGACCCTGACCCTAATAATACACCTAGCTCTAAACTTCACCCTTGCTCTACACCTAAACCTTACAATATATATATAGCCATAACCTAACATTAAAACTAATACTAACCATAAACCTAGATGTTAAATTAGCCCTAGCCCTACTCCTAGCCCTAGCCCTAACACAAACCTTCAGCCTAGCCTTAAACCTAGCCTTAATTAAAACCCGAACCCTAACCAAGCCCTAACCCTAATTCTAACTCTCGCCCTATCCCTAAACCTAGCTATAACCCCATCCCTTTCCCTAAACTTAACCCTATCCTTATCCCTAACACTAACCCTAAACCTAGCCCTAACCCTAACACTAACCCTAGCGCTAATCCTAGCCCTAATTTAGCCCTAACATTAAACCGACCCCTAACCCTAGCCCTAAGATTAACTCTAAACCTCGCCCTAGCCCTATTTCTAGTTCTAACCCTATCTGTTATCATAACTGTAACAATAGCCCTAACTTTAGCCCTAACCATAGCCCTAGCCCTAAACCTATATCTAACCATAACAATTAATATAATATTTTACCTCACCTTACTACTAGCCCTAACTCTATCGCTATTCCCAAAAGTAGCCTTAACCCTAGCCCTACCTGTAAAACAAAACTGAGCCATAACTCTAACCTAAACGTAAACCTAGACCTGACATTAGCCCTATCCCTAATTCTTACCCTAACCATAACTCTATCGCTAACACTAACCCTATCCGTTACTCTAAACCTAACCGGAACCATAAACCTAAGCCTATCTATTACCCTATCCAGAACACTAACCCTAAAGCTAATTCAATCCTTAACCCTAAAACATAACCTAAACCAAACCCTACTCAGACCCTGACCCTAGTAATACACATAGCTCTAAACCTGACCCCTACCCTAAACCTAACTCATACTAGACATAGCTATAACCTAACACTAAAACTAATACTAAACATAAACCAAGACCAAACAATAGCCCTAGCCCTAATACTTGCCTTAACCCTAACACAAAACCTCAGCTTAACCCTAAAACTAGCCTGAATCCTAACCCAAACCTTAACCTTACTCCTAACCCTAATTGGAACCCTCACCATATACCTAAAGCAAGCTATAACTCTATCCTTTCCCCTAAATCTAATCCTAACCCTAACACTAACACTAACCTTAACACAACGTCTAACTCTAACACTAACCCTAGCACTAATCCTAGCCATAATTTAGCCCTAAACCTAAACCTACCCCTAACCTAAGCCCAAAGCCTAAGACTCTTGTCTTGGCACTAAACATAGCTGCAAAAACTCATACCTTACCCTAACCCTAATGCTAACCCTAACCCTAGCCCTAAACCTAGGCTTGAATCTAACACTAACCCTAGCACTATTCCTAGCCCCTTTTTAGCCCTAACAGTAAACCTAACCTTATCCCTATCCCTAAGACAAATTGTATCTCTCGCCCTAGACTTAACCCTAGTTCTAAACCTATTTTTTACCATAACAAAAATGCTAGCCCTATCCCTAGTCCCAAACTTAGCCCTAACCTTTGCCCAAGGCTTAAACCTGGATCTAAAACTAAAATTAAGTATGAACCTCACCCTAACACTAGCCCTAACCCTAACGCTAATTGGAAAACTAGCCCTAAATCTACCCTAAACCTAAAACATAACTGAGTCATAAACCTAAACTTTAACCTAAGCCAAACCCTAAAGTTACACCTAGCCCTAAACCTAGCCCTAATTTGAGTCCTAACCCTAACCCTAGAAATAACCCTGACATTGACTCAGCCCCTAACACTAACCCTAACTCTAAACATTGCCCTAACGCTAACCATAAAACTAACCCTAAGCATAAACATAGCTCTTTCATTAGCTTTTATCATTAGTTTTTATCATAGCCCTAATGATCAAACAAATCCTAGCCTGAATCCAAGATCTAACTCTATTTTATAACTCTAACCCTAACACTAACCCTAGCCTTAAACCTAACCCTAACTCTAACCCTACTTTAAACCCTATCACTTTCCCTAAGCCAAACATTCACTCTAATGCTACACTAGTCCTAAACTTAATCATTTGCATACCTCAAACCCTAATTCTATTACTAGTCCTATCCTATCCCTCATTCTAGCTCTACGCCTAATCTTAACCCTGACCCTTAATCTGACCCTAACACCAACAATAAGTCTAAACATGACCCTAACACTAAACCAAACCTTAACACTTCCCATACCAATAAACCTATACTTAAACCTAACAGTAACAATAGCACTAGACAAAACCTAATCCTAAATATAGTTATAAAACTAGCCATAGTCTTAAACAAAAACCTAGCAATAGACCTAAAAATAACCGTTAACCTAACTTAAAGTCTAACCCTATCCCTAGAACCAACGCTAGTTGTAATTCTGGCACTCACACTAAATATAACCCTATACTGAACAATGACCCTTAACCCTAAACAAACTCTAGTTCTAAACCTTATCCTAACCCAAAACCAAACCCTAACACTAGACATATCCATAACCCTGACCCTAAAACAAGCCATAAATATATTCCTAACATATATTTCCCATAGCCCTAATGTTAGCCCTAAACCTCACACAAAACCTAGCCATTATCCTAGCTCTAAGCCTAGCCCTAATCATAACCATAACCATAACCCTAGACCTAAGCCTAATCCTACCTGCAGCTGAGCCCTAAACCTAGCTCAAACTCTAACCCTGACCCTAAACATAACACTAACCCTAACACTACACCTGACTCTAACACTAACTCTCGCCCAAGACCTAACCCTATCTCAAATACTAATACCTAAACTAAAACTATCCCTGACACTAACCTTAGGCCTCACCCTAACCCTAGGCCTAATCATAAATGTATCCCTAGCACTAACCTTAGCTCTAACACTATCCATTACCCTAAAGATGAGCCTGACTCATATGTTAACCCTAGGCATAATGCTAACCCTAACGCTAACACTAACCCTATCCATTACTCTAAATCTAAACTGAACCCTAAACCTAATCCTATCAATTACCCTATTCATAACCCTAACCCTAAAACTAATTCAATCCTTAACCCTAAAACTTAACCTAAACCAAACCCTACCTGGACTCTGAACCTAATAATAATACACCTAGCTTTAAACCTGACCCTTACCTAAACCTAACCCATACACTAGACCTAGCTATAACCTAACCATAAAACTAACACTAACCATAAATCTAGATCTGACATTAGCCCTATACCTAATCCTAGCCCTATCCTTAACACAAACACTCATCCTAGCTCTAAACATAGCCTTAATCTTCACCTTAGCCCTAACCCTAATTCTAACACTCACCCTAGACTTAAACCTAGCTGTAACCTGATCCCTTCCCCTAACCCTAACCCTAAGCCTAGCCCTAAATGTAGCCCTAATTTAGCCCTAACCCTAAACCTAACCCTAGCCCTAAGACTAACTCTAACTTTCGCCCTAGCACTATTTCTAGTTCTAACTCTATCCATTAATAACCCTAACATTAGCCCTAACCTTATCCCTAAACATAGCCATAGCCCTAAACGTATTTCTAACCATAACAATAAATCAAAGCCTAAAACTCACCATACCACTAGCACTAACACTATCACTAATTCTTAAAGTAGCCCTATCTGTAAAAAAAAAAAAAAAAAAAAAAAAAAAAAAAAAAAAAAAAACTGAGACAAAGCCCTAACCCTAACCCTAACCAAACCGTAATCCTAGACTTGACATTACACTTATCCCTAATGTTTACCCTAACCCTCACACAAACCCTAACCCTACACCTAGCCTTAACCCTAGCCCTAATTCGAGTCTATCTCTAACTCTGATCAGTAACACAATTCTGACTCTTACAGTATTACTAACCCTATTTCTAATCATCAACCTAAACCTAATCTACACACTAGATTTAGACATAATGCTAAACTTAACACTAACCCTAATCATAAACCTAGTTCTAACATTAGCCTTAGTCCTAAATAAAACTAACCTAACTCAAAATATAGACCCTTCAGAGGCCTAACCCTAGCTTTAACCCTAGCCCTAACCCTTACCCTAGCCCTAAAAATTAACCCAAAATTAATCATAAACCTAAACCTTGTCCTAACCTGAAATCTAACCCAAACCGTAGCCCTAATATTAACCATAATCTTAGCCCTACACCTAGCTCTACTCTTACCCATTACCCTAACCATAACCCTAACCAAATTCTAACCCTAGGCCTAACCCTAACCATTGCTCTAACTTAAGCATAACCCTAGTCCTAACTGTAGCTCTAATCCAATCTATTACCCTAACAATAACACTAACCGAATTCTATCCCTAGGCCTAAACCTAACCCTATCCCTAACCCTAAACCTGTTTATTATTCTAAATCTAACCTTAACCCTAAACTTAACCATATCCATTACCCTAACCCTAACACTAACCCTAATGCTAATTTGAGCCCTAAGCCTAATCCTTAACCTAACATATACCCTAAACCTGCCTCTTACCCTAGTAATACCCCTAGCTTTAAAACTGAACCTAACCTTCAAGCTAACACTTACAAGAGATCTGAAAATAATCCTTACCCTAAAACTATCCCTAACCATAACCCTAGACCTGAAATTACCCCTATCCCTAATCCTAGCACTAAACCTAACACAAATCCTAGCCCTAAACCTATCCTAAGCCTTGCCTTAATCCTAACCCTAACATTAACCCTAGCCCTAACCCTAATTTTATGCTTTGCCCAAGCCCTAAATATAGTTGTAAAATCATACCTTACCCTAACACTAATGTTAACCCTAACCCTAGCCCTAAACCTAGGCCTAAACCTACCACTAACCATAGGTCTAATCTAGCCCCAATTTAGCCCTAACCTTAAACCTAACACTATCCCTAGCCCTAAGACTAATTCTAACTCTCGCCCTATCCCTATCCCTAATTCTAAACCTATCCGTTACCATAACCCAAACCCTATCCCTATCCCTAGACCCTACACTAGCCCTAACATTCACCCTAGCCCTAAACATGGATCTTACCCTAACCTTTAGCCTAAAGCTCACTCTAACACTAGTCCTAACCCTAATGCTAATTTGAAAACTAACTCTAAAAATACCCTAGCCCTAAAACAAAATAGAGCAAAAATATATCCCTAACCCTTAACCAAAGCCAAACCATAACCCTACAAATAGGCCTAAATGTAGCAGTAATTTGAGTCTTAACCCTAACTCTAGAAGTAACCCTTACCCTTACTCGGACCCAAACAGTAGCTGTTAACCTAACATAAAGACTAACTCTATGCCTAGACCCAATGCTAGTCCTAAATATGGCCCTCACCCTAAACCTAACCCTACAACGAATAATGACCATTACCCCAAAACAAACCCTAGCTCTAAATCTTATCCTAACCCAAAACCGAACTAGAACACTAGACTTATCCATATCCCTAACCATAAAACTAGCCATAACAATATTCCTAGCTCTTACATTACCCATAGCCCTAATGCTAGCCATAAACCTCACACAAAACATAGCCCTTATCAAAGCCCTAAACCTAGCCATAATTGTAACCCTAACAATAATCCTAGACCTAATCCTAACCCTAAACCTCGGCCTAACCCTAATTCTAGCTCAAACTCTAACCTTAATCTAAACAAAACCGAAACACTAACCCTAACTTTAGCCCTCACTCTAACCCTAACCATCACACTAGCTCTAATCCTAGCTCAAATGCTAACACTTACACCAAACCTAACCCTGACACTAACCGTAGGCCTAACCCTAACTCTAGTTTTAATTCTAACTTTAACCCTAGCCCTAACATTAGCTCGAACCCTATCCATTACCCTAAAGATAAGCCTAACCCAAATGCTAACCCTTGGCCTAAAGCTAACACTATTGCTAACATTAACCCTATTTAGTACTCTGAACCTTAACCCTAACCCTAACAGTTAGCCTAACCCGAACCCTAACCCTATCCCTAATGTTCATTCACGACTTAACCCTGAATCTTAACCTAACACAAACCCTTCTCAAACCCTGGCCCTAATAATACACATAGCTTTAAACCTGAACCTTAACATAAACCTAACCCTTACATTAGACCTAGCCATAACCTTACACTATAACTAACCATAATCATGAACCTGGACCTGATATTATCCCCAGCCCTAATCCTAGCCCTAACACTAACACAAACACTAGATTTTATCTTAGGCCTTTACCTAGCCTTAATCCTAACCCAAACTCTAACCTTAATCTTATCTCTAATTTTAACCCTCGCCCTAGACCTGAACTTAGGTATCACCCCATCTTTTCCCCTAACCCTATAACTAACCCTAACACTAACACTAACCATATTTCTTGCCCTAACCATAGGCCTAACCCTAACACTAACCTTAGAATTAATCCTAGCCCTAATTTATCCTTAACCCTAACTCTACCCCTAACCTTGGCCTAAGACTAACTCTAACTCTCAACCTAGTTCTATTTCTAGTTCTAACCCTATACATTACAATAAATCTAACACAAGCCCTAACCTTAGCCCTAAACCTAGCCCTAGACCCTACCCTAGATCTAACCATAAATCTACATTGACCCTAAACCTGAGCCTAAACCTCAAACTACCACTAGACCTAACACTATCGCTAATCCTAAAACTAGACATAACCCTAGCCTTATCCCTCAAACAAAACCAAGCCATTGTCCTAACCCTAAATATTAACCTAAACCAAATCCTAACCCTAAACTTAGCCACAACCTTCTAGCTCTAATTCATGTCCTACCCTAACACTGTCCCTGACACTAACACTAACCCTAGCTGTAAACTTCACCCCAATGCTAAAACTAACCCTAAAACTACACCTAGCCCTAACATTAACCAAAAACTAGTCTTAATAATTACACTAGTTCTTACATTAGCCATAGCCCTAACTTATCACAAAACCTAGCCTAATCCAAGCCCTATCTTAGCTTCAACCCTAAAGCTAACCATAACAATAACCTTAGCCCTAACTATAACCCTATGCCTAACCTCAGACATAATCCTAACCATAACCCTAGCCCTAACCCTAGCTCTAACCCTATTCATTACACTAAGATAACTAAAAACCTTATGCTAACCCTAGGTAGAACCCTAATCCTAGCACTAGCCTTAATCCTATTTATTAACCTAAACCTAACCTGAACTCTAAACCTAACTGTGTTATTACCCGATCCTTAAATATAAGACTAATTTGAGCCCTAAACATAAACCTTAACCTACCCCCAACCCTAAACATGACCCTGACTCTAATAATACTCAGAGCTCTAAACCTGTCACTAACAAGAAACCTAATATTTAAAATAGACCTAGCCATAAACCTAACCCTAAAACTATCCATAACCATATCCTAGACCTGACATTAGCCCTAGCTCTAATCCTAGCCCTAACCTTAATACAAAAGTAATCCCAGATCCTAGCCATGAACCTCAACTTAATCATAACCCTTACCCTAATGTTAACCCTAACCTTAAAGCTAATTCCCATCCTTGTCCTTAAACTAGCTATATTTCAATCGCCTACTCTACACTTAACCTAACCTTAAACCTAACACTAAACCTATACCTAACCCTAGGCCTAACCCTAACACTAACCCTAGCCATAATCCAAGCCCTAATTTAGCCCTAACCCAAACCCTAACCCTAGCCTTAAGACTAACTCTAACTCTCACTAGCTCTCTATATATTTCTAACCCTATCCCTTACCATCACGATATACCTATCCCTAAACATACCCCTATCCTAGCCCTATACTTAGCCCTATCACAAAACCTAGATTTAAACCTACACTAAATTTAACCCTAACCGTAGGACTAAACCTAACCATAACTCTACTCTTATCCCTAATCCTTAACCAAAAAAAAAAAAAAAAAATCTCACACTTACACTAGCCCTAACCCTGAGATTAACCATAAAACTAGCCCTAACCCTAACCCTAGCTCTAAAACAAAACCAAGTCATAGGTCTAAACTTAACCCTTAACCTAAACCAAATTCTAACCCTACACCTAGCCCTAACCCTATCACTAATTATAGTCTAACCCTAACCCCAAGTCTAACCCTGACCCTGACTCTGACCCTAACACTAACCCTGGCTCTAAACTTCATCATCACCGTAAACCTCACCTTATCACTAGACCTAGACCTAGCTCTAAAACTATAACTAGCTGTAATCATAAATCTACTTCATATATTAGCAGTAGCCTTAACCCTAGCCCTAACCTAACCCAAAACCTAAACTTAATCTTAGTCCTAAATCTCACTTTAACCCTAAACTTAACCTAACCTTAACCCAAACACGAGCCCTGATCCTATACATAACCCTAGCCCTACCCTTAGGGATAGCCCTATCCATTACCCTAATGATAACCCTAACCCTTCTGATAACCCTAGGACTAACCCTAACCCTATACGTCACAATAAACCAAACCTAAACCCTAAACCTAACCCTGTAATTACCCTAACACTAAATCTAACACTATTTCGAGCCCTGCACCTAAACACTAAATTAACCCAAACTCTAATCCTGACCCTGATTCTAAAAATAACCCTAGATCTAAACTGACCCTAACAAAAATACAACCGTTACATTGGACCAAGCCATAAACCTAACACTAAATCTATCCCTAACTGTAACCCTAGACCTGACATTAGGCATAGCCTCAATACTATCCCTAACCCTAAAACAAATCCTACTCCTCATCGTAGCACTAAACATAGCCTTAATTATAACCCTAAACCTAACCCTAGTTCTAAACCTAATACAAACCCCGGCCTTACCCTAAGGCTACCTAAAACCACATCCCTTACCCTAAATTAAACTGTAACTCTAACCCTAACCCTAGTGGTAACCCTTGCCTTACCCTTAGCCCTAGATAAAAATCTAACTCTAAATCTAACCCTAACTCGATGCCTAAGCCTACTCTTAAAACTAGCCCTAACACAACCCTAACATTAATTTACCCTATCTCTAAACCTAACCCTAACTCTAGCCCTAAGACTAACTTTCTCATACTAGCGCTATTACTCATTCTAACCCTATCCCTTACCATAACCCTATCTCTAGCCATAACCCTAGTGCTAACCCTTTCCATATCCTTATCCCTAGCATTAACCTTAGGCAAAATGTAACTCTAAAACTAGCCTTAACCTGAAGCCTAAGCCTATACCTAACACTAGCCCAAACCATAAAACTAATCCTAAAATGAGCCTTAACGCTAGCCATAGCCCTAAAACAAAACCGAGCCATAGCTCTAACCATTAGCTCTAAACATTAAACTAAACCAAACGCTAAGCTAACACCTAGACTTAACCTAGACTTATTTAAGTTGGAAGCTGAACCCTAAAACTAACCCTGAACCTGACACTGACCCTAACACTTCTAGCTCTAAATATCACTCTAACAGTAAACCTAAACCAAACCAAAACCTAGCACTAAAACCCTAATACTAGCCCTAATTTTGAATCTAGTACTTACATTAGCTGTAAACCTAACCCTATCCCTAACCTAACCCAAAATCTAGCCCTAATCTGAGCCCTAACCATAGATTTAAACCTAACCTAACCCTAACGCTAGCCCTAATTGCAACAATAACTTTAGCCTTAAACTGATCTGTAACACTATGCTTTAACATAACCATAAACAAAACCATAAGGATAACCCTAAGCATAAACCTAACCCTATCACAAATCCTAACCCTTCCATTACCATAAACCTAACCTGAATCCTAAATCAAACCCTATTATTACCCTAACCTAATCCTAAAATTAAATCAAGCCCCAAATTGAAACCTTAACCTATCCCAAACCCTAACCCAGACCTTGACCCTAATAATGCCCCTAGCTCTAAACTTGACCATAACCCAACACCTAAACCTTAGCTTAGAATTAGCCATAAACCTAACCCTAAAATTACCTTTAACCATAATTCTGAACCTGAAATTAGCCCTAGCCCTAGTCCTAGACCTAACCGTTAAAACACACCTAGCCCTCATTTTTGTCCTAAACTTAAACTTAATCATAATCCCATCTATAGCCCTACAACTAACCCTATTTCTAAACCTCAACCTAACTCTAAACCTAGCTATAATGTCATCCCTTACTCTATATTTAAACCTAACTCTAACCCTAACCCTAGGCTTAAGCTAAACACAAAACCTATCCCTAATCCTAGCCCTAATTTAGCTCTATCTCTAACCTATCCTAACCCTAGCCCTAAGACTAACTTTAACTCTTGCCCTAGCCCTAGTTCTATCCCTGTCTGCTACCCTATAACCTAACACTAGCCCTAACACTTGCCCTAAAGTTAATCCCAGCCCTAACTATAACTCTAAATCTAACCTTAAACCTAAGACTAAGCCTAACACTAACACTAGCCCTAAACCTAATGATAATTGTAACACTAGCACTAACCCAATCCTAGCAGTAAACCAAAACCGAGCAATAGCCCTAACCCTAAACCTTAACTTAAACCAAACACTAACACTACACTTAGATCTAAACTAACACTACACTTAGATCTAAACGTAGCCCTAATTTGAGTCCTAAGCCTCACCTTAAAACTTATCCTGACCCTGACTCATATCTTAACACTCGCCCTAGATCTAAACACTGCCCTAAACTCAAACTAAAAACTAACATTAACAATAGACCTAATTCGAGTCTTAACACTAACCCTAAAACTAACCCTGAACCTGACTCCTATCCTAACAAGAACAGTAGCTATAATTATCACCTTAACCTTAAACCTAACCCTAGCACTGAAACTACCCCTAACCCTAACCCTAAAACTAACCCTAATGTTAACCCTAGTTCTTACATTAGCTGTTGCCCTAATCCTAGCCTTAATCCTAACACAAAACTAGCCCTAAACCGAGCCTTAAACCTAGCTTTAACTCTAACTCTAACCCTAACCATAGCCCTAAACCTAGATATAAATCAATCCCTTACCCTAAGTGAAACCCTAAACCTAAGAGTAAACCTAGACCTATCTCTAGTCTTTAGACTAACCAAAACCCTAACCCTATTAATAGACCTTACCCTAGCCTTTGTTTTAGCTCTAACACTATCACCATAACCCGGATCCTTAATCTGCCCCTAACACTCAACCTAGGTCTAACCCTAACCCCAACCCCAACCCACAATTTACCATAATCCTATCCGTAGACCTAACTCTGAACCTAACACTTAGCCTAGCATTAACCATAGCTCAGAACCAAACCCTTAAGATAAACATAACCCTAAACCTAATTCTAGTTCTAACCCTCACTTTAACCCTAACAAAAGACCTAATTTAACCATAACCCTATCCCTAACCATAAATCTAACTGTATCCATTACCCTAAACATAACCCTTACCATAATGCTAACCTTAGGCTCAACCCTAACTCTATCGCTTTCTTCAAACCTATCAATTACCCTAACCTACCCTGAACCCTAAACCTAATCCAATTATTATACTAAGCCTAACCCAAATGCTAATTTGAGCTCTAACACTAACCCCAAACTAAACCAAACCCTAATACTAACCGTGATCCTAATAATTTCCCGAGGTCTAAACCTGACTCTTACCCTACCTAACCCTCACACTAGACGTAGCCATAAACCTAACCCCAAAACTATTCCTAACCTTAACCCTAGAAATGATATTAACCTTAGCCATAATCCTAGCCCTAACCCTAACACAAACCTTAGCCCTTATCCTACCCCTAAACATAGCCTTAATTTTATCCCTAACCCAAACCCTAGGCCTTACCCTAACACTAACCCTAGCCCTAATCTTAGCTCTAATTTAGCCTTTTCCCTAATCCTAACCATAAACCTAGCCCCAAAACTAACTCTAACTATCACCCTAATCCTAACCTTAGTTCCAACCCTTTCCCTTACTAGAACCCTAATCCTAGCCCTAACACTTGGTCTAACCGTAGCCCTAATAATGGCCCTGGCCATAACCCTAGATCTAACCCTAACACTAAATCTAACACTAAACCTAAGCCTAAACCTAAACCTAACACTAGCCCTAACACTAAAGCTAATCCTAAAACTTGCCCTAACACTAGCCCTAGCCCTGAAACAAAACTGAGCCATACCTATAACCGTAACCCTTATCCTAAACCAAACCCTAACCCTACACCTAACCCTAACCATATCCTAATGATAGTTATATCCCCAACCTGAAAACTAATCCTGATCCTCACTCTTACCCTAACACTAACCCTGGCTGTAAACATCATAATCACCTTATACCTCAACCTAACACTAGACCTAGTTCTAACTCTAACCCTATAACTAGCACTAACCATAACCCTATTTCATAGATTACCCGTAGCCTTACCCCTAGCCCTACCTAACCCCAAACCAAGTCTTAATCCAAGTCCTAAACCTAGCTTTAACCCTAAAATTAAACCTAACCCTAACACAAATCTAGCCCTAATTTTATACATAACTTTAGCCCTAAACTTAGGTCTAAACCTATCCATTATCCTAACAATAACCCTAACACTTAAGCTAACCCTAGGACTAATCCTAACCCTATCCATTACATCAAACCAAATGTAAAAACTAATATTAACCGTGTCATTACCCTAAACCTAAACTCTAACCTAACCCAAACCCTAACCCTGACCATGAGCCTGACCTTAAAAATAACCCTAGATATAAACCTAAATCTTACCCTAAACGTAATCTTTACACTGAAACAAGCCATAAACCTAACACTAAATCTAGCCCAAATGATAACCCTAGACCTGACATTAGCCCTAGCCCTAATACTATCCCTAAACCTAACACAAACACTAAACTGATCCTAGCCATAAACCTAGCCTTAATCATAATCCTAAATCTAACTAAGCCCTAACCTTAATACTAACCCTTGCCCTAGCCCTAAACCTAGCAAAAACCTTATCCCTTACACTACAAGTAACGCTAAATATAACCCTAACCCTTTTCGTCACAATTTCCCTATCCTTAGCCCTAGCTTTAACACTAGATCAAAACCTAACTTTAAATCTAACCTAACTCGATGCTTAAGCCTAAAACTAGCACTAACCCTGATGCTAATTCTAAAACTAGACCTAACCCTAGCCCTATAACTAACCTTACCAGTAATTTACACTTATCCCTAACCCTAACCCTAATCCTAGCACTAAAAATAACTCTAACTCTCATACTGGCCCTACCACTCATTCTAATCCTATCCCTTCCCATAAACCTAAACCTATCCCAAATCCTAATCCTAACCCTTGCACTATCTTTACCCCTAGAATTAACCTTTGATGAAATCCTAACTCTAAATTTAAGCCTAAACCGAAGCCTAATCCTAAATTTAAGACTAGCCCTAACCCTAACACTAATGCTAAAAATTTCACTAACCCTAACCCTAACCCTAAAACCAAAATGAGCCAAAGCTCTAACCCTAACCCTTAACATAAACCAAGCCCTAACCCTACAACTAGCCCTAGCCCCAGCCCTAATTCGAGTTTTAAGAGAAATCCTAAAACTAACCCTGACCCTTACTCTGACCATAACACTAAATCGAGGTCAAAACATCACCCTAACCCTAAACCTAAACCTAACAGTAAACCTAGCCCTAAAACACTAAATTTAGTCATAATCATAAACCTAGAACTTACATTAGCTGTAACCCTAACCCTCCACTAACTTAACCCCAAATCTAGCCTTAATCATAACCATAACGATAGCCCTAACCTGATTTCTAACTCTATCCATTACCATAACTATCACCCTAAAACTAATGCTAATTCAAGCCCTTCATTTAAAACTTAACCTGTCCTAAACCCTAACCCAGAACTTGACCTGAATAATACCCCTAGATCTAAACCTGATGCTAACCCTAAACCTAACCCTTATACTAGACATACTCATAATCCTAACTCTAAAACTATATTTAACCTTAATTTTGGACCTGAAATTAGCCCTAGATCTAATCCTAGCCCTAACCCTAAAAAACCCAAACCCTCATCCTAGACCTAAACCTAGCCTTACTCATAACCCTAACCCTAACCATAGCCCTAACCCTAATTCTAACTCTCACCATACCTCTAAACCTAGCTATAAAGGGATCCATTATCCCAAACTTTGAATTAACTCTAAACGTAAATTCTAAACTCTAACCCTCACCCTAGCCCTAACCATAACTCTAACCCCAACCCTCACCCTAGGCTTAGACAAACCACTAAACATAGCGCTAATCCTAGCCCAAATTTAGCCCTATCTCTAATCCTAAGCCTAACCCTAGCCGTAAGACTAACTCTCACCCTAGCCCTATCCCTAGTTCTAACTCTATCCCTTACCATAACCCTAAACCTAGCCATAACCCTTGCCCTATCCTTAGTTCTAGCCCTAACCCTAGATCTAACCCTAATTCCAAATTTAACCTAACACTAAGCCTAAGCCTAACACTAACACTAGCACTAATCCTAACCCTAGGACTAAAATAAAACTGAGTATGAGCCCTAAACCTAAACCTTAACTTAAACCAAATCCTAACACCACAACTACACCTAACCCTAGCCCTAATTCGAGTCCTAATTCTAACCTTAAAACCAACCCTGTCCCTGACAAATATCCTAACACTCACCCTAGCTCTAAACACCTCCCTCACCTAAATTGAACCCTAACAGTAACCCTAGCCCTAATTTGAGTCCTACATCTAACCCTAAATCTAATCCTGACACTGACTCCTATCCTAACATGAACCCTAGCTATGAATATCACCCTAAACATAAAGCTAATTCTATCACATAACCTAACATGTACTCTAACACTAAAACTAAACCTAATGGTAACCCTAGTTCTTACATTAGCCATTGCCCTAACATTAGCCCTAACCCTAACACAAGACCTAGGACTAATCTGAGACCTAAGCCTAGCTTTAACCCTAACTCTAACCACAGCCATAGCCATAACCCTAGCTCTAAACCAATCCCTTACCTAAGCAAAACCCTAAACCTAAGGGTAACCCTAGACCTATCCCTAATCCTTAGGCTAACCAAAACACTAACCCTATTAATACCCTTACCCTTGTTCTCATTCTAGATCTAACCCTTTATAAAACTCTAACACTAACCCTGAACCTTTTACTGACACTACCACTTATTCTAGGTCTAATCCTAACCCTAACCCTAACACAAAATATACTGTAATCCTATCCCTAGACCTAATCTTGAAACTAACTCTCAGTCTATCCCAAACCATAGATCAGAACCTAACCCTTACACTAAACATAACCCTAACCTAACCTTAGTTCTAACTCTGTCCCTAACCCTAATACAAGTAATAATACTAACCATTACACTAGCCCTAACCTTAAGTATAACTGTATCATTTCCCTAAACATAACCCTTACCCAAAACTTATCAATTACCCTAAAAGTACCCTGAACCCTAGACTTAATCCAATCATTACCAAAACCCTAACCCTAATGATAATTTGAGCCCTAAACCTAAACTAAAACCTAAACCAAATCCTAACACTGACACTGACCCTAAAAATTCCACTAGCTCTAAACCTCACTCTTACCCTATAACTAACTCTTACACTAGACCTAGCCATAAATCTAACCCCCAAACTATCCCTAAGCATAACCTTTGACCTGATATTATCCTCAGCCATGATACTAGCCCTAACCCTAACACAACCCCTAGACCTTATTCTAGCTCTAAACATAGCCTTAATTATAACCCTAACCATAAACCTAGGCCTAACTTTAACAATAACCCTAGCCCTAATCTTAGATATAATTTAGCCCTATCCCTAACCTTAACCCTAAATCTAGCCCAAAGACTAACTCTAACTATCACATTAGTCCTAACCTTAGTTCTAACCCTATACTTTACTGGAACCCTAATCCTAGCCCAAACCATTGGTCTAACACTAGCCTTGTTGAAGCCCTAGCAGAAACCCTAGATATAACCCTAACTCTAAATCTAACCATAAACCTTAGCCTAAACCTAAACCTAACACTAGCCCTAACCATAAGGCTAATCCTAGAACTAGCACTAAACCTAGCCCTAAAACAAAACCAAGCTATAGGCCTAACTCTAACCCTTAATAAAAACTAAGCCCTAACCTTACACTTAGCCATAATTCTAGCCATAATTCGAGTTTTAAGCCATACCCTAAAACTAACCCTGACCCTGACTCTGACCTTAACACTAACCCTAGATCTAAAAATCACCCTAACCCTATAACTAAACCTAACAATAGACCTAGCCCTAACCCTAACCCTAAAATTAGCCCTAATTGCAACCCAGGTACTTACATTAGCCATTACACTAAACCTAGCCTTAATTTAAACCAAAACAAAAACCTAGCCTTATTCCAAGCACAATCCCTAGATTTATCCCTAACCCTAACCCTATCACTAATCATTGCTATAACCCTAGCTGTAACCCTAGATTTAACCCTAATGCAAATCCTAAGCCTAACCCTATCAATATTTGTAACAATAACACTCACCGTATACCTATCTCCAACCATATCTATTACCCTAACCATTACCCTAACCCCAATTCTAAACATGGGCCTAAACCTAACCATATCCCTAATCCTAACCCTATTCATTACCCTAATCCTAACCTGAAACTTAAACCTAACAGTATCTTTACCCTAATCCTAACTCTAATGCTAATTTGAGACCTAAAATTAAAACTTAACCTATCCAAAACAATAATCACTACACTGACCCTAAGAGTACCCTTAGCTCTAAACCTGACCCTAACACTAATCCTAACCCTTACACTAGACGTAGCCATAAACCTAAAATTAAAACTGTTTTTAACCATAACAGTAGACCTGAAATTAGCCCTAGCCTAATCCTAGCCCTAAACCTAGGTTTAAACCTAGCCCGAACAATAACCTGAACCCCAACCATAATTCTATTCCTCACCCTAGCCCTAAACCTACCTATAACCTCATCCTATACCAAAAACTAACCATAACCCCAAACCTAACCCTAACCCTCACCCTCAACCTAGGCCTAACACAAAGCCTAGTGCTAATCCTAGCCTTTATTTAATCCTATCCTAACCCTGAACCTAGCCATAAGACTAAATCTAACTCTTGCCCTAGCCCTAGCCCTTGTTCAATCCTAAACCTTAATCCTAATCCTAGATATAAGCCTAAATCTAAATCTAAACTAACTCTAAATTTAACTGTAAAAATAAGCCTAAACCAAACCCTAACACTACCCCTAACCATAACGCTAATCCTAAAACGTGCACTATCCCTAGCCGTAGCCATAAAGCAAAACCAAGCCATAGCCTTAATCTTAACCCTTAACCTAAATTAAACCCTAACCCTACAACTAACCCTAAAACTAACTCTAAAACTAACCCTTACTCTAACACGGACCTTAACACTAATCCTAGCTCTAAACATCATCCTAACTTAAAATTAACAAAAACATTATATCTAGCCTTAATCTAACCCTAAAACTAGCCTTAATTATAATGCTAGTTTGTACTTTAGTCATTGATCTAACCGTAGCTCTAACCCTAATACAAATTTACACCTAATCCGAACCCTAACCCTAGCTTTAACCGTAATACCAACACTAGACCTATCCCTCAACCTAACCCTGATTCTAGACTTAAACCAAACCATAACCTAGCCCTAACCCTAGCTCTACACCTCTCCATTACACTAAACATAACCCTAACCCTAATGATAACCCTAACCCAATTGCGAAATCTAACTCATCCATTACCCTAAACCTTAACTGAAACCTAAACTAAACCCTACCCATTACCCTAATCTTAAACCTAACACTAATGCTAATTCGAGCCTTAACCCTAAACCTTTAGCTAAACCAAATGCTAACCCCGACCCTGACTCTGACCCTAATAATAAACCTAGACCTAAAACTGACCTTTAACTTAAACTTAACTCTTACATAAACTTAGCCATAACCTAACCCTAAAACTATTTTCAACGTTAACCCTAGAACTGATAATAGCCATAGACCTGGTCCTAGCCATAACCCTAACAGAAATCCTATCCCATAACCTAGCCCTAAACCTAGCCTTAATCCTAAACTGAAACATAACCCTAGGCATAATCCTAATTCTAAACCTCACCCTATCCCTAAAGCTAGCTATATCCCTACACATTCCCCTAAACTTAACCGTAACACCAATGCTAACCCTAACACTAGCCCAACATCTTAGTCTAAACCTAACACTAACCCTAGCCTTAATACTAGCCCTAATGTAGCCCTAACCCTAGCACTAACCCTAGCCCTAATCCAAAACCCTAATTTATCTCTAACCCTAACCCTAACTCTAGCCCTAAACCTAGCTCGAAATTAGCCCTAACTCTAACACTAACCCTATCCCTAATCCTAGCCCCAAATGAGCCCTAACCCTAGCCCTAACCCTAGACCCAATCCTAGTTCTAATTTAGCCCTAACCCTAACACTAACCCTAAGACTACTACTATGACTAACTCTAATTCTTGCCCTAGCTCTATCCCTAGTTCTAACCATATTTGTTACCATAATCTAACCCTCACTCTCACCCTATCACCAGCTCTAAACCTAGATCTACCCCTACCTGAAAATCTAACCCTAACCCTAAGCCTAAACCTCAACCTAACACTAGCACTAACCCTCATGCTAATCTATAATCTAGCCGTAACCGTAGCCCTAGCCCTAAACAAAACCAACCTATATCTCTAATCCTTAACCTAAACCAAACCCTAACCATACAACTAGGACAAACTTTAGCCCTAAATCGAGTTCTAACCCTTACCCTAATACTAACCCTGACTCTGACACTAACCCTAACAATAACCCTTGCTCTAAATATCACCCTAACCCTAAACCTACCCATAACACTAGACCTAGCCCTAATCCTAACCCTAAAACTAGCACTAATTGCAACACTAGTTCATACATTATCATAGCCCTGATCCTAGCCCTAACCAAACTCAAAACCAAGCCCTAATCTGAGAGTTAACCCCAAATTTAAATCTAACCCTACACCTAACCCTAACCCAAAACATAGCCCTAAATATTACCCTAACCCTAGCCAGAATTCTAAACATAACCCTAGCCCTATCACTAGCTCTAACCCTATCCATTATCCTAGCCATAACCATAACTCTAATGGTAACCCTAGGCCCTACCCTAAACTTATCCCTAACACTAAAATAGTTCATTAACCTAAAACTAACCTGAACCCTAAACCTAACCTTATAATTACCCTAATTCTAACCCTAATGCTAATTAAAGCCCTAAACCTAAACCTTAACCCAACCCAAACTATAACTCTGCCCCTTCCCATGATAATATACCTAGCTCTAACCCTGACCCTACCCCTAAACCTAACCATTATACTAGACCTAGACATAAACTTAACCCTAATACTATCCCTAGCCATAATCCTATACCTGACATTTGTCCTAGCCGTAATTTTAGCCCTAAAGTTAACACAAAACAAACCCATAACCCTAATCCCAACCCTAGCCTAATCCTATCCATAATCCTAAATCTAAATTTAGCTCTAACCCTATCAATTACCCTAAACATAACCCTAATTAAAATGCTAACCCAAGGTCCAAATCTAACCCTATCCCTAACCATAACACTATTCATTATGCTAAATCTAAACTGTACCCTAAACAAACCCCTATCATTACCCTAACCAAATCCCTAATGCCAATTCGAACCCTAACCCTAAACCTTAACCTAAACAAAACCCTAAATCTGACCCTGACCCTAACAATACCCCTAGCTCTATATTTGACCCCTACCCGAAACCTAACACTTACACTAAACATAGCCATAAACCTAACCCTAAAACTAACTGTAACCCTAGACCTAACATTCACCCTAACACTAATCCTAGCCCTAACACTAACACAAACCCTAGCCGTCATCCTAGCCCTAAACCTAGCCTTAATCATAACTCTAATGAACCCCTAGCCCTAACCCTATTTCTAACATTCACTCTAGCCATATCCCTAGCTCTAACACCATTGTTTACACGAAACATAACCTTAACCCTAAAACTAATCCTAGCCAAAACTAGATATAAACCTAAACCTAAATCTATCCGTATCCATAATCCTAGACCTGACATTTGCCCTAGCCTTAATTCTAGCCCTAAAGTTAACAAAAAACAAACCCATAACCCTAATCCTAAACCTAGCCATAATCTTATCCATCTAGACCTAAATTTAGCTCTAAACCTATCAATTACCTTAAACATAACCCTAATTATAATGCTAACCCTAGGTATAAATCTAACCCTATCCCTAACTGTAACCCTATCCATTATGCTAAATCTAACCTGAACCCTAAACAAACCCCTATAATTACCCTAACACAAACCCTAATGATAACTTGAGCCCTAACCCTAAATCCTAACCTAAACAAAACCCTAAACCTGACCCTGACCCTAATAATACTCCAGCTCTAAATTTGACCCCTACCCGAAACCTAACACTTACAACTAAACATAGCCTTAAAATTGACCCTAAAACTTCCTCTAACCATAACACTAGACCTGACATTCACCCTAACACTAATCCTAGCCCTAATTTTAACACAAACCTTAGCCCTCATCCTATCCCTAATCCTAGCCTTAATCATAACTCTAATGAACCCCTAGCTCTAACCCTACTTCTAACCTTCAACCTAGCCCTATCTCTAGCTCTAACCCCATTGTTTACATGAAACATAACCTTAAGCCTAAAACTAACCTTAAGCCTAAACATAACCATAAACCTTGCACTATTCCTAGTCCTAATAAAGTCCTATACCTAACCAAACACTAAGCTTAGAAGTAAGACTAACTCTCACTCTCACCCCAGCCCTATTCCTAGTTCTAACCCTTTTACCCTATCCATTACCTTAAGCTAAACCCTAAACCTAATGCTAACCCTAGTCCTAACCCTAATCCTTAGCCTAACCCAAACTCTAACCCTATTTCTAGTCCTAACCCTAAACTTCGTTCTAACTCTAACCATACCCAAACCCAAAGCCTAACACTAAAACTTATTCTGACCCAAACACTAACCATAGGTATAAACCTGACCCTAACCCTAAACCGACCCCTAATATTGGCACTACCTGTAACCCTATAATTAAACCTTACCACACCACTAGACCTAGACCTACACTTAATCCTTTACATACTGATAACTCTAGGCCTAGCACTGAACAAAAACATAGTCCTAGCCCTAATAATAACCCTTAAACTAACCCAAACACTAATCCTACCCCTAGACCAAACCCTAGTCCTAATGCTGGCCCTAACAATAAACCTAACCCTAAACTTAACACTGACCCTTACCCTAACACAAACACTAGCTCTAAACCTTATCCTAACAAACCACATAACCCTAATACTAGACCTAGCCATATCACTATCCCTGAAACTAGCCATCACCATAGGCCAAAACCTAGTTCTAACTCTATCCATTACCCTTACCCTAAACCTAACTCTAATGTTAAATCTAGCCCTAACCCTCACACTGACTCTTACCCTAATGCTCATCCTAGTCCAAACACTAGATCAATCCCTAACCCTTAAACTTAACCTAACCCTAAAATAACCCATGGACTAAACCTAAACCTAACCTTAACCCTAGAACTCATCCTAACCTTAAACCTATCCCTAACCCTAGCTCTAAGTCTACATATTACCATATCTAACCCTAAACTTAATGATAACCTTAGCCCTAACCCTAGCTTTAACCCTACCCATTACAGTAACCCTAACCCTAAAGCTGATGATAACCCTAGCCCTTACACTAAATCTACCCTAACCCTAACCCTAGACATAACTATAAACTTAACCCTTGCCATACAGCTAACCCTTGCTCAAACCCTAACCATTACCCTAAACCTAAAACTAAACCTATCCCTAACCCTAACCTTAAGCCTAAACCTAACCCTAACACGACATCAAACCCTATCCAATACCCTAAACCTAATGATAACCCTAGCCCTAAACTTAACATGAAACTTGACACTAACCATAATTATAACCTAGACTTAACCCTAAACCTAACTCTTTCCCTAGTGCTAAACATAGCTCAATCTCTAAACCATACCCTAAACCTAAACCTAACCCTAAACCTAGACCCAACCCTAAATCTAGCCCTAATAATAACCATAACCCTATCCCTAACCCTAGCCCTTACCCTAAGCACAACCATAACCCTAAGGCTATATCTAGGCCGAACCCTAACCATTTGCTAACTGTAATCCTATCAATTACCCTACACCTAACATGAATCCTAAACCCAAACGTATCTTTACCCTAACCAAACCCTAATGCTAATTCAAGTCTAAACCTAAACCCTAACTTAAACCAAACCTGGAACCCTAATAATATGCCTAGCTCTAAACCTGAACCTTACCCTAACACAAACCCTTACTCTAGACCTAGCCATAAATCTAACCATCAATCTATACCTAATGTAAGCCTAGACCTGACACTAGCCCTACCCATAATTCTTGCCATAACCCTAAAACAAACCCTAGCCATCATCCTAGCTCTAAATCTAGCCTTATTAATAAATCAAACCATAACCCTAGCCATAAACAAAATTCTAACCTTTGACCTAGCCCTAAAACTATCTCTAACCCCATCCCTTCCTCTAAACCTAACACAATACCTAAACCTAAACCTAAGCCTAAACTAGGCCTAACCCTAATACAAACACTAGTCCTAATCTCAGCCTTAATTTAGCCCTAAACCTAACCTAACCCTAGCCCTAAGACTAACTCTAACTCTTGCCCCAGACCTATTTCTAGTTCGAACCCTATTTCTTCACATAATCCTGTAACTTGCCTTTACATTAGCCCTAACCCTAGCTCTAGCCCTAATCCTATATCAAACCCTAACTATAAATCTAACCCTACCCCTAAGCTAAACCTCTCACTAACACAAGCCATAACACTAATGCTAGTCCTAAAACTAGCCCTACCCTAGCCCTAGCCCTACAAAACAACCGACCCATAGCCCTAATCCTAATTTTTAACATAAACCAAACCCTAAGCCTACACCTAGCCCTAAACCTAGCTCTAATTTGAGTCCTATCCCTAACCCTAAAACAAACCCTGACCCTGACTCTGACCCTAACACTAACCCTAGCTCAAAACATCACTCAAAACCTAAACCTAAACCTGAACCTAGACCTAGCCCAAACCCTAACCATAAAACTAGTTGTAATCGTAACCCTAGTTCTTACATTGGCTGTATCACTAAACCTACCCTGAACCTAACCCAAAACCTATCCCTAATCGGAGCCATAACACTACATTTAAACCTAAACATAACCCTAATTCTAGCCCTAACCATTACCCGAAACCTAACCCTAACCCTAACCCCTGACATAAACCAAAACCTATCCCTTATCCTAGCCTTAATCCTAACCATAAATCTAGCCCTAACCTGAGCTGTAACCCTATCCATTACCCTAATTCTAATCCTAACCCTAATGCTAACCCTAGGATAACCTTAAACATATTCCCAACCCTAAACTTATAAATTACCCAAAACCTAACCTGAACACTAAACCTAACCATATCCATAAATTTAATCCCAACCCTAATACTCTTAACCCTAAAACTATCTCTAACCATAACCCTAGACCTGACTTTAGCCATAGCCCTAATGAAGTGCTAATTTTAACACTGGCCTAGTTCTAAAGCTAGATATAACATCATACCTAACCATAACCATAACCATAACCCTAGCCATAAACCTAGGCTCAGCCTTAATACTAACTGTAGCTCTAATTCTAGCTTTAAATAATCCCTAATTCTAACCCTAAATCTAATCCAAACACTAACTCTCACCCTAGCCCTATCCCTAGTTCTAACCCTATCCATTATAACTCAAATCCTAGTCCTAACTCTAGCCCTAACCTTCGCTGTAGCCCTAAATCTAGATTTAACCCTAACTCTAAATCTAACCCTAACCCTAAGCCTAAACCACACCATAACACTAGCTCTAACCCTAACACTACTTTGAAAACTAGCCCTAACCTAAGTCCTAGCTCTCAAGAAAAACCAAGCCATTTCACTGACCTTAACCCTTAATCTAAATCAAACCCTAACCCTACAGCTAGCCCTAATCCTAGCCCTAATTTGAGTCTTAACCCTAACCCTAGAACTAATACTAACCCTGACTTAGACCTTAACATTAAACCTAGCTCTACACATCACTCTATCCCTAAACCTAATCCTAACACTAGACCTCACCCTAAACCTAATCCTAAAACTAACCTTAATCATAATGCCAGTTTTTAAATTAGCCATAGCCCTAAACCAAACACAAAACTAGCCCTAATCCAAGGCCTTACCCTATCTTTAATCCTAATCCTAACACTGGCCCTAACCCTAACACTATCCCTAGTCCAAGTCGTAGCTCTAACTCTATTTCTTACACTTAGTCAAACCCTCAGCATATTGCTACCCTAGTCCTAACCCTAATTATATGTGTACCCCAAACCCTAACTCTATTACTAGTCCTAACCCTAAGTCTCAATCTAGCTCTAAACTTATCCCAAACCCTAACTCTAACCCTTACCCTTATTCTGAACCTAACACTAAACCTAGGTTTAAACCTGACCCCAACCCTTATGCAAAAACTAACACTAGCCCTACCATTAACCCTAAATCTAAACCTAAAAATAACACTAGCCCTAGGCCTAAACCTAATCCTAAATATAGCCATAACCCTAGCATCACCCCTAACAATAACCCTTAACTTAAACCAAACACTAACTCTACCCTAGACCTAACCCTAGTCCTCATTCTGGATGTAACCATAAACCTAATCCTAACCTGAACCCTGATATTTACCCTAAAAAAACCCTAGCTCTAAAACTTATCCTAACCCCAAAACTAACCCTAACACTAGATGAATTCCAAATATAGCCATAACCAAAACTCTAGCTCTTATATTACCCATGTACCAACAGAAGCCCTAAACCTCCCACAAAACATAGCCCTAATTACAGCCCTAAACCTAACCCTAAGCATAATTATAACCCTAAACCTAGCCCTAACCCTAACACTAACCCTCATTTTAGGCCTAACCCTAGCTCAAACACTACATCTTACCCTAAAATAACCCTAGCCTAAAGACTAAACCTCACCCTAACTCTAGCCCTAATCCTAAATGTAACCATAGCCAAAAACCTAGCTCTAATTGTATCCATTATACTAACAATAACCCTAAAACTAATGCTAACCCTAGCCCTAAACCTAACTGTAAACCTACCCTAGCCCAGACTGTAAAGATAACCCTCACCCTAGCTCAAGCCTAGCTCAATCCCTAACCCTTACACTTAATCTAATGCTAACACTAACCCAAGATCTAACCTTAAACCTAACCCCAGCCCAAATCCTAACCTTAAAAAAAGCCCTAATTGAAGCTTGAAACCAACCTATTACTCTAACCCTAAACTTAACCCTAATGATAAAACTAGACCTAAAGCTAAACCTACCTTAACCTTAAACATAAACTTAACCCTAGAACTAACAGTGAACCTAACCCAAACCCTAAACCTGATAGCTCAAATGCTAACCCGAATCCTAAACCTAAACCTAATTCAGACCTAAACCTAAACCTATCTTTTACCTGATATCTAAGCCTATTACGCAAACCCTAATGATACCCCTAGCCCGAACCATTACACTAACCATGACCATAACCCTAGACCGAACAATAAATTAATCTTAGCCATAGCAAAAATCCTAGATCAAACCCTAAACCGTACCCTAAACCTAATCCTAGGTGTAACCCTCGCCCTAATCCTGACCCTAACACTAACTGTAGCCCTAATCCTAAACATTATCCTAGGCCTAACCCAAGATCTAACCCAATAAATTACCCTAAAGATAACCATAACCCTAATGCTTACCCTAGGCCTAAGCCTAAACCTATCACACACCCTAACCATATTATTACCTTAAACCTAACCTAACCCTAAACCTTACACTATCCATTACACTAACCCTAATACCAACCTTAATGCTAATTTGAGCCTTAACACTAAACCTTAACCTAACCCAAACCCAAAGCCTGACCGTGACCCTAATAATACCCCAGTAATTAATCTGACTCTTTCCCAAAACATAACACTTTAATGTGACCTAGCCATAAAAATAACCCTAAAAATATCACTAACTATAAACCTAGACCTGACATTAGTCGTAGCCCTAATTCTTGTCCTAAATCTAACACAAAACCTAGCCCTAATCCTAGCCTTAAATCTAGCCTTAATTCTAAACCTAACCATAACCCTAGCCCTAATCCTAAAGCTAATCATAAAACTAGTCCTAAACCTTACCATAGCACTAAAACAAAACCAAGCAGCAGGCCAAACACTAAATTTAACTTAAACCAAACACTAGCAATACACCAATATCTAACCCTAGCCCTAATTTGAGTTATAATCATAACCTTAAAATAAACCATCAACCTGACTTATATCCTAACACTCATCCTAGTTCAAAACACCACCCTAACCTTATCCCTAGACCTAACCCTAAGCCTAGCCCTAACCCTAGCTCAAAACCTAAACTTTATTCTAAACATAACCCTAAACCTAAACTTAAACCTAGTTCTAACACTAACTCTAACCCTAATTCAAGGCATACTCCTAACCATAATTCTAGTTCTAACCCTATCAATTACCCTGATCATAATCCTTACCCAAATGCTAACCCTAAACCTAACCCTAGCCCTATCACTAATGCTAAACATATCAATTACCCTAAACCAAACCTGAACCTTAAAACAAACCCTAACTATACCCTAACCCTAACCCTAACCCTAATGCTAATTTGAGCCATAAACCTAAATCCTTACCTAAGCCAAATCCTAACCTAATAATTCCCCGAGATCTAAACCTTATCCTTACCCTAAACCTAACCCTTACACTAGATATAGCCATAAGCCTAATCCTAAAATCATCTTTTACCATAACCCGAGACCTGATATTAGCCCTAGCACTAATCCAAGCCCTGAATCTAAAACAAACACTATTCCTCATCCTAGCCCTAAACCCGGCCTTAATCATAACCCTAACTCCAACCCTAGCCCTAACCCTAACTCTAAAACTCACCCTACGTCTAAACCTAGCTATAACACCATTCTTTATCCTAAACTTAAACCTAACCCTATCCCTATCACTAGACCTAAGGTAAACACTATCCCTAGCCCTATATTTAGCCCTAATTTAACCCTGTCCCAAATCCTATATCTAATATTAGCCCTATCACTAACTTTAATTCTCACACTAGCCCTAACCCTAATACTGATCATAAAACTAGCCCTAACCCTAGCACTAGCCCTAGCCCTAAAACAAAACTAAACCATAGCTTTAACCCTAATCCTTAACCTAAACCAAACCCTTACCCTAACCTAGCCCTAATTTGAGTTTTAATCGAAACCCTAAAACTAACCCTGACCTGACTCTGGCCATAACACTAATGCTGTCTCTAAACATAACCCTAACCCTAAACCTAAAACCTAACACTAGACATAGCACTTACCCTAAACCTAAATTTAGCCCTAAACATAACCCTGGTACTTACATTAGCCATAACCCTAGCTCTAGCACTAATTTAACACAAAACCTAGACCTCATTGGAGACGTAACCCAAGTTTTATCCCTAAACCTAACCCTAACACTAGCCCTAATCATAAACATAACCCTAGCCCTAACCCTAGCTCTAACCCTATCCATTGTCTTAAACATAATCCTAACTCTAATTCTAAACCTAGTCCTAAACCTAACCCTATCACTAATCCTAACCCTATCCATTACCCTAATCCAAACCTAGACTCTAAACCTCACCCTATCATTAACTTAACACATAACCTAATGCTAATTTGAGTCCTAACTTTAAAACTTAAGCTATCCCAAACCCTAACCCAGACCCTGACTGTAAAAACAGTCCTAGGTCTAAACCTAACCCTAACCCTACAACTAACCCTTACACTACATGTAGCCATAAACCTAACACTAAAACTATCTTTAACCATAACTTAAGACCTGATATTAGCCCTAGCCCTAATCCTAGCCCTAAACTTAAAAAAAGCCCTAGTATTCATCCTAGTCCTAAACCTAGCCCTAATCATAACCCTAACCTTAACCATAGCCTTAACCAAATTTAAACCTTCAAACTCCCACAAAACCAAGCTTTACACCATCCCTTATTCTAAACTTAATCCTAACCCTAACCCTAACACTAGACCTAGGCTGAACACTAAATCTAGCCCTAATCCTAGCCCTAATTTAACCATATCCCTAATTCTAACTTTAACCATAGCCCTAAGATTAACTCTGACTCTCACACTAGCCCTATCCCTACTTCTAACCCTTGCCCTAAACATAGCCATAAACCTATCCATAACACTTCCCTAATCCTTATTCCTAGTCCTAACGCTAGATCTAACCCTAACTCTAACTCTAACTCTAACACTAACCCTAAGCCTAAGCCTAACATTAATACTAGCACTAATTCTAACACTAATCATGTAACTAGCCCTAACCCTAACCCTACCAGTAAAATAAAACCGAGTAATAGCCCTAACACTAAACATTAACTTAAACCAAATCCTAATACTACACCTAGACCTAACCCTAGCCCTAATTCAAGTCCTAACCTTAAACTTAATATTAATCCTGACTCTGATTCATATTTTAACACTCAACCTAGCTCTAAACACCACCTTAACCTTAAAGCAAACCCTTACACTAACCCTAGCCTTATTTCAAGTCATAACCCTAACTATAAAACTAACTCTGACCTTGACTATTAACCTAACACTAACACTCGCTCTAAATATTACCCTAACCTTAAACCTAATCCTAGCACTAGAGGTTTAACCCCTAAACATAACCCCAAAATTTACCCTAAATGTAACACTAGTTCCTACATTAGCAGTTGACTAGCCCTAAACCTAACACAAAACTAGCCCTAATCTGAACCCTAAACCTAGCTTTAACCCTAACCCTTACCCTAATCCAAGCCCTAACCCTAGCTCTAACCCTATCCCTTACCCTAAAACAAACACTCACCCTAATGCTAAATCTAATCCTTAACCTAACACAAACCCTAACCCTATTACTAGTCCTAACCCTAGCACTCATTCTAGCTCTAACCATAACCCAAACCCTAACCCTAACCCTGACCCTTATTCTGACCCAAACAATAATTGTAGGTCTAAAGCTGAACCTAACCCCAAACTGAACCCTAACAGTAACCCTTCCGGTAACCTTATTCCAAAACCTAAACCTAACACTAGCCCTAGACCTAAACCTAATCCTAAATCTAGACATAACTCGAACCCTAGAACTAATGATAAACCTAGATGTAGCCCTAAGCCTAATCCTCACACTAACACTAGCCCTAACCCTAACACTAATTCTAAAACTAGCCCTGACCCTACCACTAGACATAAAACAAAACAGAGTTATAGACCTAATCCTAACCCTTAACCTAAACCAAACCCTAACCTTACACCTAGCCCTACACCTATCTCTAATTCCAGTCCTAAATCTAACCTGAAATGTAATATGGACACTGACTCTGAAGCTAACACTAACTCTAGCTCTAAATATTGTCATAACCATAAACCTAACAATAACACTAGAGCTAGCACTAATGTTAACCCTATATCTAGCACTAAACATAACCCTACTTTGTACATTACCCATAGCCTTAACCCTAGCTCTATCCTAACCCAAATCCTAGCCTTAATCCGAGTGATAAACATAGCTTTAACCCTAAACTTAAACCTAACCCTAACAAAAGCCCTAATCCTATACATATCCCTTGCCCTAATCTTAAGTCTAACCCTATCCATTACCCTAATGATAACCTTAACCCTTATGCTAAACATTAGGCCTAATCTTAACCCTATCCATTACACTAAACCACATCTAAACCCTAAACCTAACCCTGTCATTAACCCTAACACTAAACCTAATGCTAATTCGAGCCCTAAACCTCTAACATCAACCAAACCCTAACTTTGAACCTGACCCTAATAATAACTCTAGCTCCAAACCTAACCCTTACCCTAAACCTAACCCTTACACTGGAAAAAGCCATTAACCTAACACTAAATCTTTCCCTAACTGTAACCCTAGACCTGGCATTAGTCCTAGCCTTAATACTAACCCAAACCCTAACACAAACACTAGCATTCATTTTAGCCCTATGCCTAGCCTTAATTATAACCCTAACCCTAATCCTAGCCCTAACCCTAATAATAACCCTCTCCCTAGCCCTCTATTTAGCTATAGCCCACTTCCTTACCCTACATTTAACCCTAAATCTAACCCTAACCTTAGGTCTAAACCTAAAACTAACAAGAGCCCTAATTTAGCCCTATACCTAAACATAATCCTAGCCCTAGCCCTACAACTAACCCTTACTCTCACACTATCTTATCACTAGTTATAACCCTAACCCTAGCCCTAACCCTAGTCCTAACTCTTGCCCTAGCCTTAGTCCTAGCCCTAAAAATAGATCAAATCCTAACTCTAAATATAACCCTAACCCAAAGCCTAAGCCTTATTATAAATACATTTATATTTAGATTCTATGTCTACAGATGTTGGCTTCAATCATTATTTAGAATATAGTCATTAGTTTCATAAAAGGCATACCATTTCTGGTGGTATATATAGAACTGATGGTCAGGGGTAGGATTCTATGTTAAGGGGGAAAGGAATGAGGGTATGAGATTAATTTATCTTAGCAAATTGAAGGAGAACTGTAATGAATAGACAGGGGTAATTAATGGAAGAATATATAAATTCAAATTCCTTTTCTGTATTCATAAAATTACCCTATATATAAATAGTAAAAGTTTGGATGTTTAAAGTGGGATAGAGGGAGGAAGAAAATAGAAAAATAAAAGGAAAGAAAGAGAGGGAGAATGAAAATAAGATATAATTAAGGGGGTGAGATGTGCTTATGCAAATCCTCTATATTAAACTATTCTGGAGATTCAGTTCTTAAAGTCCAATTTCATGCAAAGTTCTTGATTTCACGTATGTTGAGATTGTGAGGGCCAGAGGGGCTAGGACTAAGGATAGAACTAGTGACAGGGCTAGGGCAAGAGTTATTCTTAGGGCTAAGTTTAGGATTTGGATAGGACTAAATTAGGGCTAGGATTTGAGCTAGGCTTAGTGTAAGTTTTAGGCCTATGGTTAGGGCAATGGGTTAGAGTTAGGTTTAGGGTTATGGTTAGGTTTAGGGTAAGGTATGGGATAATAGCTAGGTTTAGGGCTAGGGCAAGGGTTAGAATTAGGGTTAAAACTTGGGTTATGGCTTGGGTTAGAGCTAGGGCTAATTTCAAGTCCAGTATTATGGTTAAAGATAGTTTTATGGTTAGGTTTATGGCTACATCTAGTGTAATGGTAGGTTTAGTGTTAGGGTCAGGTATAGAGCTAAGGGTATTATTAGGGTCAGGGTCATTAATAGTGTTTGGCATAGGTTAAGGTGTGAAGTTAGGGCTCAAATTAGCATTAGGGTTAAAATTAGTGTAATTATAGGGTTAGGTTTAGGTTTCAAGTTAGGTTTAGAGTAATGAATAGGGTTATAAGTAGGGATAGGGTTAGGTTTAAGCCCAGGGTTAGCATTAAAGTTAGGGTTATGGTTAGGGTAATGGATAGGGTTAGAGCTAAGGTTATGGCTAGGGTTATGTTTACAATTAGTGCTAGTTTTATGGTTAATGTTAGGATTAGGTTTAAAGCTACAGTTAGGGCAGAGATTCTGGCTAGGTTTTGGGTTATGTTAAGGCTAGGGTTAGGGTTACATCTAATATAAGTACTAGGGTTAAGATTAAGGCTAGTTTTATGGTTAGGGTTAGGGCTAAGTCTAATGTTATATTTAGGGTTAGGGTTAGAATGATGTTTAGAGCTAGGTTTAGGGTAAGTTCAAGTTCAGGGTTAGTTTTAGTTTTTGGCTTAAACTCAAATTAGGGGTAAGATTAGCGCTAGGTGTAGGGTTAAGGTTTGGTTTAGGTTAAGGGTCAGAGTTAGGGCTATGGCTTGATTTTGTATTAGTGCTAGGGCTAGAGTTAGGATTGGTTTTGGTTTTAGCATTGGGGTTAGGGTTAGGGCTAGTTTTAGGTTTAGGTTTAGGCTTATGGTTAGGGTTAGATTTAGATTTAAGATCTATGGTTAGGGCTAGGGCTAAGAAAAGGTCTAGGGTTAGGCCTAGGGTTAGAGCTAGGATTAGGATTCCAGTAAGGGATAGGGTTAGAACTAGTATTAGGGCAAGAGTGAGAGTTAGACTTAGTCTTAGTTAGACTTAAGTTAAGATTAGGGTTAGGGATACTGCTAAATTAGGGTTAAGATTAGGGCTAGTGTAAGTGATAGGGTTAGGCCCAGGTTTAGGGTTAGGGTTATGATTAAGGCTATGTTTAGGACTAAGATAAGAGCTAGAGTTTATTTTAGGTTTAGGGCTAGGATTATGGCTATGGATAATGTCAGGTCTGGGGTTATCAATAGGGATATTTTCAAGCTTAGGTTTTTGGCTAGGTCTAGTGTAATGGTTAGGTTTAGGGTAAGGTTCAGGTTTAGAGCTAGGGGAATTATTAGGGTCATGTCCAGAGTTAGGGTTTGGTTTAGGATTGAGTTTAGGGTTAGTGCTCGAATTGGCATTAGGGTTAGGCTTATTGTAATAATAGGGTTAGGTTTAGGTTTCAGGTTATGTTTAGGATAATTGATAGGGTTGGGCTTAGTAATAGGGTTAGTGTGAGTACTAGGGTTAGCATTACTGTAAGGGTTAGGGTTAGGGTAATGGATATAGTTAGAGTTTAGTTTAGGGCTAGTGTTAAGGTTAGGATTAAGTCTTGAATTTGGGTTAGGGTGAGGGTTAGAACTTGGGTTATATTTAGGGTTATGTTTTTCATAAGGGTTAAGTTATGAGCTATGGGTAGTGCTAGAGCAAGGGTTAGGTTAAAGGTTAGTTTTAGGGAAAGAATTATGGTAGTTTTAGGGTTAGAGTTAGGGTTAGTGCTAGGATTATCATTATTGTTGGGGTTGGGTTTAGTGTAATGGATACAGTTAGATTTAGGTTTAGAGTTAGGTTAGATTTAAGTTTAGGTTAAGGTTAGGACTATGATTATGTTTAGGTTTATGGTAAAAGTTAGGTTTTGAGCTGGGGTTAGGTTTATAGTAAGTGTTAGGTTTAGGGTTAGGTCTAGGTTAGTTTTCTGGTTAGGGTTAGGGTTATGGTTGGGGTTAAGTCTAGGGTTACCAATAGGTGTAAGATTAGGTTTAGTGTATTTTGTATGTTTAGAGCTAGGGTTATGGATAGGGTTAAGGTTATGTTTAGGGCTAGGGTTAGGGTTAGATTTATGGAGAGTTCTATGATTGAGTTTATGGTAAGTGTTAGTCTTTGAGCTGGGGTTGGGACTAAGGCTAGGGTTAAGTTAGGATTAGGGCTAGGGTTAGGGTTAGGGTTATGCTTAGGGCTAGGTTAAGGCCTAGAATTAGCTCTAGGTTTTGTGTTAGGTTTAGGCCTAGGATTATTACTGTGGGTAATGTAGTATCTAGGGATATGAGTAGGGCTAGTTTTAGGGTTAGGGTTATGGCTAGGTCTATTGTCAGGTTTATATTTTCGGTTAGGGTCAGGTTTAGAGGTAGGGTTGCTGTTAAATGCTGGTTAGTTTTCAGGTTAGAGTTAGGGTTATAGCCAGAATTAGGACTAGGTTTAGGTCTAGGGGTAGGGGTAATATTTGGGTCAGGGTAAGGGTTATTATTAGGGCTATTACACGGGGTTTTTTAGGTCTAGGGATAGAGTTAAGGCTAGATTTAGAATTAGATTTAGGTCTAAGGCTAGTGGTACAGTTAGGTTTACAAATAAGTTTATCGGTAGTGCCAGTGTTAGAGTTTGATCTAGGTTTAGGGTCAGGTTTAGACCTAGGTTTAGTGTTAGGGTCAGGATAAGTGTCAGGGTTAGCATTAGAGTTTGGGATAGGATTAGAGGTAAAATGAGGGCTAGGGTCAGAACTATTAATAGGGTTAGGATTTTGATTAGCCTAAGGATTAGGGATAGATCTAGGTTTACCATTAGGTTTAGGGTTTTGCTTAGGGTAAGGGAAAAGTTTAGAGCAAGGATTAGGGTTAGAATTAGGGTTAGGGTAAAAGTTAGATTTATAGCTTGGATTAGGGCTTGTTTTTGTTGTAGGGTTAGGGCTAGATTTAGGGCATTGGCTAATTTGAGAACTAGGGTTACAATTAGGGTTAGTTTTAGGGTTAAGGTTAGGGGAAGGTCTAGTGTTAGGTTTAGGTTTAAGGTTAGGTTGATATTTAGAGCTAGGCATAGTGTTAGGATATGAGTCCTTGTCAGGGTTAGAGTTTGGACTCGAATTAGCGATAGGGTTACAGTTAGGTTTTTGTTTAAGGTTAGAATGGGGTCTAGAGCTAGGGTGAGCTTTAGGATATGAGTCTGTTTCAGGGATAGATTTAAGGTTAGGGTTAGGAGTCGAATTTAGGGTTGGGTTAGGTCTAGATGTAGTTTTAGAGTGGTTTAAGTTAAGGTTTAGGGTTAGGGCCATTGCTCAGTTTTGTTTTACTGCTAGGATTAGGGTTAGGGCTAATTTTATGATTAACATTAGAGTTAGGGATAGTGTTAGTGTTAGGCTTAGGCTTAGGTTTAGGGTTAGATTTAGAGTTAGGGCTAGAACTAGGGTTAGGGCAAGGACTAAGGATAGGGCAAGCATTAGTGCTAGGTTTAGGGCTAGGTTTTGGGTTACAGTAAGGAATAGGGTTAGAACTAGGGATTGAGTTAATATGAGAGTTAGAGTTAATCTTAGTACAAAGGTTAGGGTTAGGTTTAATTATAAGGTTACCGGTAGGGTCAGTGTTAGGTTTTGCTTTATGCTTAGGTTCACGTTTAGACCTAGGGTTATTGTTTGTTTCAGAATACGGGTCAGGGTTAGCGTTAGGGTTTGGGATAAGATTAGATCTAGAATGAGGGCTAGAGTCAGGACTATTAAAATGGTTCATATTTTTGTTAGCCTAATAATTAGGAATAGTTCTAGGGTTACCATTAGGGTTAGAGTTTTGCTTAGGGTAAGGGATAGGAATAGAGCTAGGGTTAGTGTTAGGGTTAGGGTTAAAGCTAGGCTTAGTGTTTAATTAGGGCAAGTTTTTGTTGTAGGGTTAGGACTAGGGTTAGGGAAATGGCTAATGTAAGTACTAGGGTTACCATTAGGGTTAGATTTAGGGTTAGAGTTTAGGGTAGGTCTAGTGTTCAGGTTAGGTTTAAGGTTAGAGTGATATTTAGAGCTAGGGTTAGTGTTAGAATATGAATGAGGTTCATAGTTAGGGTTAGGACTAGAATTTGGGATAGGGTTACTGGTAGGTTTTGGTTTAAGGTTAGAATGGGTTCTAGAGTTAGGGTGAGCATTAGGATATGAGTCTGTATCAGGGTTATTTTTAAGGTTAGGATTAGGAGACGAATTTAGGGCTACAGTTAGGTCTAGATGTAGTGTTCGTGTGATTTAAGTTAAGGTTTAAGGTTAGGGATATTGCTTGGTTTTGTTCTACTGCTAGGGTTAGGGTTAGTGCTAATTTAATGATTAGCATTAGAGTTAGGGCTAGTGTTAGGCTTAAGCTTAGGTTTAGGGTTAGATTTGGATTTAAGGTTAGATCTAGGTTTAGGGTTAGGACTGAGTATAGGGCAAGGGTTAGGGCTAGGTTTAGATTATGGTATGTAATAGGGTTATAACTAGGGATAGGGCTAGTGTGAGTTAGAGTTAGTCTTAGGGCTTGGGTTAGGGAGATGGATAAATTAGGGCTAGGATTAGGACTATGGTTAGTGTTCAGCTTAAATATAGAGTATAATTTGAATTAGTATTAAGTTTAGGGTAAGGGATAATGTTATAGCTAGGTTTAGAGGTTGGGTTATATTTAGAATTAGGGTTAGAGTTTTGGTTACAGTTAGGGTTATGATTAAGGCTAAGTTTAGTGCTAGGATGGGGGCTAGTGTTTGTTTTAGGGTTGGGGCTAGTGTTTGTTTTAGGGTTAGGGCTAGGGTTTGGGGTATGGCTAATTTCTGGTCTAGAATTATGTGTAAAGATAATTTTATGTTTAGGATTATGGCTACGTCTAGTGTAAGGGTTAGGTTTAGTGGTAGGGTCAGGTTTAGGGCAAGGTGTGTTATTATGGACAAGGTCTGGGTTAAGGTTTCTGATAGGTTAAGGTCTAAAGTTAGGGATTGAATTAGCATTAGGGTTAGGTTTAGAGTAATGATAGGGTTAGTATTAGGGTCCAGGTTAGGTTTAGGTTTATGGATAGAAATAGGATTAGAGATAGCATTAGGTTTAGACATAGGGTTAGCATTAGGGTTAGGATCATGTTTATGGTAATGGATAGGGTTAGACTAGGGTTAGGGCTAGGGTTATGGTTAGAGCTAGGGTTAGGTTTAAAGCTCAGGATAGGGCTCAGAATATAACTAGGTTTGAGGTTAAGTTAGTGCTAGGTTTAGGGTTATGGCTAATGTAAGTAGTAGAGTTACATTTAGGGCTAATTTTAGGGTTAAGATTAGGGCTAGGTTCAGTGTTAGTGTTAGGTTTAAGGTCAGGGTGATGTTTAGAGCTAGGGTTAATGTTAATGACAGATTCAGCATCAGAGTTAGTTTTAGGGTTTGGCTTAAATCTCAAATTAGGTCTAGGGTTAGGGGTAGGTGTATGGTTAGGGTTTCGTTTAGTTTAAAGATTAGTGTTAGAGCTATGGCTCAGTTTTGTTTTCAAATAGGGCTAGGGTTAGGGCTATTTTTAGAATTAGTGTTAGGCTTAGGGCTAGTGTTTTGATTAGGCTTAGGCTTCAGGTTATGGTTAGTGTTAGAGATAGGTGTGGATCTAAATTTAGTGCTAGGGCTAAGGTAGGGCAAGGGTTAGGACAATGGTTAGGGCTAGGGTTATGTTTATGGTAAGGAATAGGGTTAGAACTAGTGATAGGTCTAGTGTGAGAGTTATTTTTCATCTTATGGCTAGGTTTAGGGTTATCATTAGGGATAGAGCTAAATTAGTGCTAGGGTTAGTGTTAGGTTTAGGCCTAGGTTTAGGGTTAGAGTTAGGGTTATGTTTAGTTTAAAGGAATGGGATATAGCAAGATTGAGGTCTTGGCAAGTGCTAATATTAGGGTTAGGGCCAGGGTTAAGGTTAAGGTTATGATTAATGCTAGGGTTTAGGGTTAATATGAGCACTCATGTTTGCACTAGGTTTGGGGCTAGAATTAGGTCTAGGGCTAAAGTCAGGTGTATGGTTACAATTAGGGATACATTTAGTGTTAAGTTTATGGCTTGGTCCAGTGCAAGGGTTAGGATTAGTGTAAAGATCAGTTTTAGATCTAGGGTTATTATTAGGGTCAGAATCAAGGTTAGGGTTTGGGTTAGGTTAGAGTTTAAGTTTACAGCTCAGATTAGCATTAGATTTAGGTTAGGTTAATGACAGGGTTAGGTTTAGGGTTTAGTTGTGGTTTAATGTAATGGGTAGGGTTAGGGTTAGGCCTAGGGTTAGCATAAATGTTAGGTTATCATTAGGGTAATGGATAGATTTAGACCTAAGTTTAGGGCTACAGTTATGTATAGAATTAGGGCTTTTGTTTGGGTTAGTGTTAGGTTTAAGTTAAGGGTTAAAGGTAGGATAAGGACTCTGCTTAAGGCTAGGTTTTGGGTTAGGTTAGGGCCAGGGTTAAGACTATGGCTAATGTACAAAGCAAGGTTAAGATTAGCAGAAGTTATAAGGTTATGGTTAAGGCTAGGTCTAGTGGTAGGGTGAGATTTATGATCACGATGATTTTAGAGCTAGGTTTGGTGTTAGGGTCAGAGTCAAGGTCAGTGTTAGTTTTCAGGTTAGGGTTAGGACTAGATTAGGGATAGGGTTAGGGATAGGGTTAGGGCTAGGTGAAAGGTTAGGGTTTGGTTTAGGTTAAGGGTTAGGATTAGGGGTATAACTAGGTTTTGTTTTAGGGCTAGGTCTAGGGTAAATGCTAAGGTTAGGTCTAGGTTTAGGGTGATGATAAGGGAAAGGTTATAACTACCCTAGAGATCTAATGCAAGAGTTATAGTTATCTTAGGTCTAGGGTTATGATTAGTTTTAGGTATAGGGTTGTCAGGTATTTGATTAGGGCAAGTGTTAATGTTAGAGTTAGGCCTAGGTATAGGGCTAGGTTTAATGTTAGGGTTTGGATTAAGGTTAGGTTTAGGGTAAGGGATAAGTTTTTACCTAGTTTTAGGAATAGATTGAGGGTTACAATTAGGGTTAGGGTTAGGGTTAGGGTTATGATGAAGGCGAAGATTATGTCTAGGATAGAGGTTAAAGTTTGTGTTAGGGTTAGGACAAGGATTAGAGCTAGG